>NC_090750.1:89470425-89472925 GCF_036898095.1 Palaemon carinicauda
GCTAAATTCACTTACTAGACCAACACTTGCACTTACTATACATTCTCTATAACATTCAGAACGCTTCCAGAAAGGTACACTGAAAGTCTACACCTCTACAACGTTTATAACGCTTTCAGAAGGGTCAAATCAAAGGCAGTTTTTTCATCTGACAGCCTCTACAATGTTTTTAACGCTCCCTGAAAGCCAAAATCAAAGGCTTCCACAACTTCAGAGTTGTGAAAAGGCCAAATGTTTTTATGGAGAGAGAGAGAGAGAGAGAGAGAGAGAGAGAGAGAGAGAGAGAGAGAGAGAGAGCGATTTATTGATAAAAAGAAATTCAGCCCTCCAGTAGGAGAGAATCTTTTTTTTTTTTTTGGAAACTTGTCAAAGAAAACTTTTCGACGTGAGTATTGATGTTTTTATTTTTATTTTGCGGAACACCTGAGTCAGCACTTTGATTTTAACGGGAAATCTATTTCGTTGGAAGTATAAGTGAATTACAAAAAAAGAAAAGAAAAAAAAATGGGGTTCCTTGCAATTTGAGAGCAAATAATTTCCTATGAGCAAGCGTCTGATCATCTTCGAAAAGGATATTCATTAACACTAAATGAGGCTGTATAAGCTTAAGAGCCACTCATATATATATATATATATATATATATATATATATATATATATATATACATATGTATATATATACACATTTATGTACATATATACATATATATATACATATATATATATATATATATATATATACATATATATATATATACATATATATATATATACAGTATATACATATATATATATATATATATATATATATATATATATATGTACATTTATATACATATATACAAATAGTATATATACACACATCTATATATGTAATAATATACATATATATACAGTATATATACACACATCTATATATAAATAGTATATATACAGACATCAATATATATATATATATATATATATATATATATATATATATATATACACACACATCTATATATACATATATATACATATATTTACATATACATACATATATATATACATATATATAACTATATATATACATATATATATATATATATATATATATATATATATATATTTATATATAAATATATATATATATATATATATATATATGTATATATATATATTATAATTTCATGTACATTAATATGCTTTTATATTTCTTAAAAAAACGGAAAACACATTTTATAGCAGAGCTAAAGAATAAATTACATGCCCTGGCTAGCAAGAAAAGGCCCTAGAAACTGAATATATATATAGATAGATAGATAGATAGATATATATATATATATATATATATATATATATATATATTTATATACACATTTATATATATATATATATTTAAATATATATATATATATATATATATATATATATATATATATATATATTTAAATATATATATATATATATATATATATATATATATATATATATATATATATATATATATATATATACACATCTACATATGAACAGCGCCCAAGCTTCCTCTCCATCAAGCTAAGACCAGAGATCTATCTATCTGTTTACGTATATGTAGATATAAATATACATTTATACGTATATGTATGTATGTATATATATATATATATATATATATATATATATATATATATATATATATATATATATATATATATACATCTATCTATGTATATATATACACATATATGTCCGTATGTAAACAACTATATAGAAAAACATTGCTCGGGATGAAATAAAAATCCTGATGGAAACGTTACTATTACAGTAGAAATTAATCAATGACTAAATGGAATGTAACATAAAATGTCGTGTCAATCATATTCCAGGATGATATTGCTGTACATTTTTGTCCAAATTCGGACGTAGTATGTGAACGTATGTCTATTAATCTGATTTTTTTTTTTTTTTTTTTTTTGATCGGTAAAATCACTTTTCTTTCTTTTCAGAAAATGTAGAAATAGATTGTTTACAGTGATAGTATTCCATGACTTGTATTCAGAGGTATAATCTTTATATCTAGTAATTAATAATATAGGTATTCATAATTTTCTATACTGTATATATGCGTGTTTTGGTATGTGTAGTTTTCTGCCTTATTACTATCAAAATTCAGCATACATCACATTCCCATAGAATTTGGAAATAAGCAACCTATGAGCAATTAAGCCCTCTTTAAATACAAAAAAAAAAATCAATTGCTAAATAGCACCTAAATTTATGCAAATTTTGATCTATACTAACTTATAATAACTTCAAGTGGATGGGCTGTGACCGCTGTTATCGCAGGAGACCACGTGATTGGCTATGATGTCATTAGGGGGTGGGGCTTATTTCGCCTAGAATCGCTGCGGCGACTATAAATGTAGTTTGAGATTACTTTTGAGCCTGATGTGTAGCTATAAAATGTTTGTGGTCTGGATTATTTCTGATTCAACAAATTGATGATGAATTAGACAGTGACAGCCATTTATTTCTC
>NC_090750.1:89477925-89490425 GCF_036898095.1 Palaemon carinicauda
AGAAAAATTGCTTGCATATTCACTTCTACAATTACGTTGGTTGACGTAATAAAAATGTCTTCTTGTCTTTCAACTATATTGCCATATTTAAAATATATATTTTTAGTCTTAGAACTCATCCCATACGAGAAAAATGTCTGAGCGAACAATATCACTCCCAACAACAAAAAATTCATCTTGGAAATCTGTAACGAGAAAAAATATATGTAATTACTCCTGTATTAAAAAGAAAACTTTTAATCACATAAAATAAAATTTTCCCTCACTTCTTTTCCTCTCTTTTCTTTTTAATTTCTTATGTGAGCCAATGGTACTATTCTCTCATCCGTGGGTTGGGCTACGTTTTGAATTCTAAACCTATTGGCCGTTAATGTTTCCAAAATGTTAAATGGGCCTTCAAACTTAGGTGTTAGTTTATAGTTGAGCCCTTTTCTGACATTGATTTGAATATAGATGTTATCACCCACGGTATATGTTTTAGTTGGTTTCGCTATTTCATCATGATTCCTTTTCATTATGATTTGTGATTTTTCTAAATTCTTTCGAAGGATATCATATCGACTTATACTTGCATTTACACATTCTTTTAAAGGATTTGATAAATTAGTTGTAGGCGTTAATACATGGAAAGGTGTTCTAACTGGGGTACCATTCAATGCTTCATGCGGTGACATTTTAATTGATATATGATATGAATGATTCAGAGTACTCAGTGCCGCCGGTATTGCAATATCCCAGTTGGGGTCTAATCCCCCTAGTGTTACCCTCAATATATTTAATATCTTCCTATTTGCTCTTTCCACTAGCCCATTCGACTCTGGGTGATATATCATGGTATTAATCTTCTTTATGTTGAGGAATTCACACAATGAGGTAAGAAAGTGATTATTAAATTCACCACCCGAGTCTGAGATTATCATGTGTGGAATTCCATGTTTACAAATGTAACACTCGTAAAACTTCCTAGCGCATTCAATCGCAGTTTTAGTTTTAAGCGCTATTAGTTCTGTATATCGAGTTAAAGCATCTATAATTACTAAGAGGTGCTTATTTCCTCTGTCTGACTCGTAAAATCCTGTTAACAAATCTAAATGTATTCTTTCAAAGGGTTGATTGGGCACAGGATAAGCTCCTAGGCTGACAGGTGTTTTCGTATGCCCTTTGTTTTCCTGACATGTGCGACAATTAGCTATGTGTCTTTTTATATCTGTAAGCATTGTATGCCAATAAAACAATGATTTGGCTTTCTGTGACATTAATGAGAACCCAGGGTGTCCATGTAATGGATTTGAATGCAACCAATTCAGGACAGTGGAAATAAGTGAGATTGGTACTACTACCTGGTCGTTAGTTACATGTGGTGTATTGCGGGTTTTCCTTGTCACAGTCCTACACAGAATATTATCTTTGATTATATAATTCTGCTGCTTATACTTTATATATTCCTTTTCTTTATGATTGCCTTTCAAAGCATTTATAATTGTTTCTATTTTCTGATCTTTTCTTTGCTCAGTCTGTAACAATTCAGCACTCCAGCCTAAATCTTCTTGTTCAGATATTGTTTTTACAATAGGCATGGATGTTGATATATCTATTAATTCAGCTAAAGGCTCCGTACAAGATGACACGGGGTTGCGTGATAATGCATCCGCAATGATATTTGCTTTCCCAGGTAAATACCCGATTCTTGCGCCAAAATCTTGAATGATCAAATGCCACCGAGTTCGTTTAGGGCTGTGGTTGAAGCCTTTAAAGAACTCTGTTAGTGGTTTATGGTCAGTAAGAACCTTAACGGGATAACCGTAAATTATGAACTTAAAATGCACTAGCGAATTAACAATAGCTAGTCCTTCCTTGTCTATTACTGCATACTTACTTTCGGAAGTTCTCAATTTTCGAGAATAGAAAGCTATCGGGAAAAACTGTTTATCATATTGCTGAAGCAATACCCCTCCTACTCCTAAGTCTGAGGCGTCTGTTGCAATGAAGAATTCCTTACCGAAGTCAGGAAATTTTAAGATAGGAGAACTACACAGTTCATCTTTCAAAGTATTAAACGCCTGTTGATGTTGCTCAGACCATATGAAATCTACGCCCTTCTTCGTAAGATCAGTTAAAGGAGCGGCTATTATTGAATAGTTGCGTATAAAACGCCTGTAATATCCACTACAACCCAGAAATTGCTGTATTCCCTTGACATTAGTAGGTATGGGAAAATTACGTATAGCCGACACCTTATCATGGACTACTTTAAGACCTTGGCTTGACACCATGAAACCCAAATATATTAATTCTGTTTTGAAAAATTCACACTTACTAATCTTTACCCTTAAGTTATGTTGTCTTAATCTCTGTAGTACTAGTTCTAACTTACGTAGATGTTCTTCTAAGGTGTTGGAAAAGATTACAAGATCGTCCATATAGGCATGCAATATATCCCCTAACAAGTCTCCAAACACTATGTTAATCATTCTTGTAAATGTTATAGGAGCACAACGTAAACCAAAAGGCATCCGTAAAAATTCATAATGTCCCCTGGCTGTGCTGAAGGCTGTGTATGGGATACTATCTTCTTCTAATGATATCTGGTGAAAGCCTTTAAGTAAGTCCAAACTGGTAAAATATTTATTCTGACCTAACAAAGACAAAATATCGTCAGTACATGGCACTGGGAATCGATCAGGGATCGTTTCCTCGTTTAGACGACGAAAGTCGACGCAGATACGCCATGTTCGATCTTTTTTCGGTACAACTATTAAAGGAAAATTATAAGGGCTGTTTGATTTTCTAATGACTCCTTCCTCTAACATTTTACCTACTTCATCATTTATTTCATTCTGGAATTTCATAGGGAGTCTGTAAGAGGGTACATATATAATTTTCTGCTTGTCCTTTAACCTTATTTGATGCTCGATCACATCTGTTTTTCCTAAGGATCCATCCGTAGTGGAAAAGACATCTTGATATTTAGTTAAAAGTTCAAAAATTTTCTGCTGAATTTCTTCGTCTTGAATGTCCTTACTGATTTTATTTTTAATAGATCGCAAAAGGGATTCATCCGCAACTGATTGAGAGTGATTGATTTCAGCAACGGTAAGAATACGATGTTTATAAACTTCTACATCCAAGATATGTTGATTTTTGTGAATTACTAAAGTGTTATTTAAATGATTACAGACTTCGATATTACATTGCTGATGTGAGCCTACTGTATAAATAGCATGTGTGACAGACAATCCGTTGGTTTTCAAAGTATCGGAAAGGATTAATATTTCAGATCCCGGTAGTGTTTTCTTTATTTGCACTATTATATTCGAAGGTATGTTTGGTTCGATAGATTGCGTGCAAGATGATATTACGGGTGAACGAGAATTCTGCTGGGTCGCGTATATTATTTCTTTATTAGTGAGACAAGTTATTGGTTCTTCAACGTACGTTACGGTTACATTTGTCGTCTCCTTTTTATCCAAAACTGACTTTAAGGTATTAGAAGACTTATAGAATTTCCCTTTGATATACACGCCGTGCTTGGCAGGAGCTAAGATAATGTTCTGATTACCCATAGATGGGTATCCTATAATTACAGCTGGATACATATTAATGTTTTTTACAACAACAAATGTATCGGCAAACGTGCGATTACCGACTCTGAACTGAATATGAGTTATGCCTATGACGTTTAATTCATTATTTCCTATACCTGAAAGTCTAATTCCTGATTTTTCAATCGGAAAGTTCGAAAACAACAAATGATGCGTCTTCAAATCCATAATATTACGTGGACTACCAGAGTCAAAAAATAACGTAAAGGATTTGAGTTCTAAATTTACAACATATAAGGTTGGCCGTAACTCATTTTGGCTTATTATTGTATGAATTCGTTGCAAATCTACGGGAGCATGCACTGTTTTACTTCATTCGGCCGTGTGTTTCATAGGAAAATCTATTGTCTCACAATTATCTGATAAAACATTAAATTGATTATTCAATACTATTGATGTTGACATAAATGACCTTGACCCAACATCACTCTCTTCCCCTCTAGAGTTAACTATGTGGTATTTGCTTTGCTCTGCACATTCTGAAAATTAGACTGACCTTGCGAGGTCTGGTTTGACGGCCCAGGCTCAGCGATATTTGAAGAAGTGTTTGTTTGTTTCGGACTCTGAACTGCATTGACATTTTGTTGTTTCTTCTTATTGTTAAAATGAGGATTTTTCTTTTTATTTCCATATGGAACTGACTGTGGAATTGACTGTGTATTTCTAGGATATTGTTGTGTCTTACGCGAGTAACATTGACTATAAGAATGCGTTGCTGTGTTGTGAACTGAGCAAAATTTCGTTCTACAGTCTGCGCTTATGTAACCTTGACGTTTGCAGTTGTAACACGTTACTCCCGCTACTGGACTGTTAATTACGTTCACTGTTTGTGGTTTTGTTTCATTCTTAGCAAAAACTTGAGTTAACACGGGATCGAGATCTGGACACTTGGACATGTGTTTCTTTATCTGTTTATAGACATCCAATTCCGTACTTGCAGGCGTTAACTTCTTATCAAAGCACCGCACTAAAGCTTCAGGCAACATAAGTGTCATGCAAGTTAAATACATTAATCGTAAAAAATCTTTCACGGAGATGTTATCGTTAGTAACCCAAGTGGAATTACCTAAAATGTCCTGATATTCGTTAAGCCTATCAGCTATGAGAGCTGCTCTCTCAATAACATTAAGCCGATTCATAGTGGCTTGATTAAGTGTATTTCGTAACGTTAACACTACATCCAAGGCTTCCTCACCCCCATAGATCGCGCATAACCTAACTTTGAAATCATCCCAAGTAACTGCTTCCCGAAATGAAACACCTCTTAAATACGCACTCGCATCCCCCTTAGAAAAATCTATAAAACTTTTAGCTTCTTGTAATTGTACAAAAGGATCTACGATTTGTTTGGCATTTAAATGGGCATCAACGGATGAAATCCATGACTCCACATTTTGTGGCAAGAACCCGTTGACCCGACCTTGAAAAGGAAGGATTGCTGACCTGGCATTTACAAGCGTCACAATTGGAGGAGGATTAGCCTGGCCTACACCACTAGGTCCAGGGGTAGGGCTGACAGGAGGAGCCATGACTGCTGTATTTTTTTTGTTTTTATCTCTTTGACCCCTTGCAATTCTATCAAAATATCTATACGAGTACAGACGCCCACTGCGTAAACGCATATGTATAATAAAATTCCCCCAACAATGTTACTAATCCCAAAACATTTCCCCAAGAGTTTCTGAAAGAAAAAGGAATTAGCACAAAGAAAGAAAAATTCTAAATGAGAATTCGGAGTTTCTTATAACAAAGTTTAGGAATTCACTCACCCCAGTAATAATCGACTAACGACTTGTGATAACTACACTTCACTGCCCAAACTGGAATGAATACAAAATATCTGTACTTAGCTTATATATGAAGTCGACACGTCCTCTCTCTCTCTCTCTCTCTCTTGATGTTTTGTTAGCGATGTCTCGTTCTAGTTTCTTGTTGAATGTAGTTCTTCCTGGATATGTCTTGCAATTGTTGAACGCCAGTCCTTGGGTTTCCTAGGATGTTGATTGAAGATTCAGGTTGTATACTAACATATGTTGATGTTAGCTTTTCCGTTGGACTTAGTCAAAATTGTAGATTCTTGTAGATAATGTTGAGTTCTTGAAGATCTTTCTCAGGTTTTACAGCTTTTATTTTGAAGTCTTGAAGATCTTTCTCTGGTTTTACAGCTTTTATGTTGAAGTCTTGAAGATATTTCTCTGGTTTTACAGCTATTATTTTGAAGTCTTGAAGATTTTTCTCTAATTCTTAGAGTTTAACCGCTGTCTTAGAGTTTAATCGCTGCCACCATTTATTGGTGTGCTACTGTTATAAGCACACATTGAGTATGAGTTGTTTTCAGATGTATGAAAATGGATTAACTGAATACATCTTAATAGTTTTTAAGTCTTTATTCTATAAAAAACAACAGAGTTAAACATCTCCATCACTGGAGGAAGCTGGGTTGGTCCAGATGACCAATTCTGGTGAAGTTTAGATATGAACTGAATAAATTATCGATATCACAGATATCGTATGCTTGGTTTACTTTAGCCACGTGACGAAATCGGAAGACACCTGCATCCGGTGACGTCACAAACTTTCACACGATGAGATAATGTGTTGACGTTTAAGAAGAATGTCAAATTGCTGAGACTTGCATTGTATGTCCGGTTTACGATTTGAATGACTACAGCAAATCCCAGGGTTAGCTCTTCCAACCAACATGACATATTACGTCATTTGTTTTAAACATGTAATATTAACTATTCTAATCATTACATATATAGTATGCTTTCTCATGTATTGCCATTTGGTTGATAGTTGTGAAGCTACCAAAAAATAATACCTGAATATTCAAATTTTAAAAGAGAACCCGGAAATTCATACCTGTGAAACAAACTATCTCGATGTTTTGTTAGTTTTTTATATCATGTAATATTTGTGTGTTCTACTCTAGTTACATCCACCAACGAATTTGGAAGGAGGTTATGTTTTACCCCCGGGTTTGCGTGTTTGTTAGTGAACACCTTCCTGGCCACAATTTTAATCGTAGAGTAATGAAAATAGCAGGAGTTAACTGTTATGTAAAAAGCTGGAAATGTTTAAATTTTGGATGGTCAAGGTCAAAGGCCAAGGTCACGGTCAAGCAAAATGTCCAATTCACGTAATCAGCCATAAGTTTGAACATCGTTGTCACAGAGATTTGAAACTTCGTTCATATTTGAGTGTATGAAAATCCGCGCAAATTAATACATGTTAAGGTCAAAGGTCAAGGTCAAGGTTGATAAGAAGGTTGAGAAATAAGTTTCCACGGTGGAGGTCTGTGCTCTACTGAGTACCCGTCTAGTTGTTTAAATGTATTATGAAAATCATAAATCCTTTATAAAAATCATGAAATATTTTACAGTATCTAAAAACTAGTGAAAAAATTAAAATCTTATACAAGATTGAACCTGGCTGAATACTTTTACAAAGGAGGGTATTTTCAAAGGCAGGCAATTTTATGAACGGCAAATCATTATATTCTTGTTTATCCACACTATAATCTAAATGTTACTGATTATGTCAGAGAAGAACACCACAATAATACGCAATTATCTATAAATGCGCTTAAGTGTCAAGAATTCTAATAAGAAAAATGTGTTAACCCTAGATAGGTGAATTTGAGTCAGTTTGATGGTACACTTCACAATTACAACAGCAGCAACAAATGGAGCCGTTTCTAGTCCACTGCAGGACAAAGGCTTCAGACATCTCTTAACCCTAGATATGTGAATTTGAGTCAGTTTGATGGTACACCTCATCATTACAACAGCAGCAACAAATGGAGCCGTTTCTAGTCCATTGCAGGACAAAGGCTTCAGACATCTCTTAACCCTAGATATGTGAATTTGAGTCAGTTTGATGGTACACCTCATCATTACAACAGCAGCAACAAATGGAGCCGTTTCTAGTCCACTGCAGGGCAAAGGCTTCAGACATCTCTTAACCCTAGATATGTGAATTTGAGTCAGTTTGATGGTACACCTCATCATTACAACAGCAGCAACAAATGGAGCCGTTTCTAGTCCATTGCAGGACAAAGGCTTCAGACATCTCTTAACCCTAGATATGTGAATTTGAGTCAGTTTGATGGTACACCTCATCATTACAACAGCAGCAACAAATGGAGCCGTTTCTAGTCCATTGCAGGACAAAGGCTTCAGACATCTCTTAACCCTAGATATGTGAATTTAAGTCAGTTTGATGGTACACCTCATAATTACAACAACAGCAACAAATGGAGCCGTTTCTAGTCCATTGCAGGACAAAGACTTCAGACATCTCTTAACCCTAGATATGTGAATTTGAGTCAGTTTGATGGTACACCTCATAATTACAACAGCAGCAACAAATGGAGCCGTTTCTAGTCCACTGCAGGACGAAAGGGCTCAGATATGTCAATTCCTTTATGGGGTTTTGCCAGTTTTCATCACCACGCTGGCCAGTACGAAAGGGTGTTGGTGGGAGATTTTCGTTTGATAGCTCACAGCAAACCTGAACTGGTACAGATTTGCTGATCATGGCAATACGCAAACTATTTCACCAAGTTGAGATATCAACAAATCGCTAATATCTTTAACAAACCAATCTAGTATAGGTGGCTGTAACAAATACAGATATGGTGATCATGGTGATAGGTAAGCCATTTCACCAAGTTAAGGTATCAAATCGTTGTTTAGATCAGCAAATCTACCTAGTATGGGTGGCCCTGCCTAGTACAGCCATGCTGATAGTGGCGATACGCAAGCCATTTCACCAAGTTAAGGTATCAAATCGTTGTTTAGATCAGCAAATCTACCTAGTATGGGTGGCCCTGCCTAGTACAGCAATACTGATCACGGTGATATGTAAGCTATTTCACTAAGTTAAGGTATCCCCAAATCGTTGTTTAGATCAGCAAATCTACCTAGTATGGGTGGCCCTGCCTAGTAGAGCTATGCTGATCATGACGATACGCAAGCCATTTCACCAAGTAAAGGTATCAAATCGTTGTTTAGATCAGCAAATCTACCTAGTATGGGTGGGCCTGCCTATTACAGCAATACTGATCATGGCGATACACAAGCCATTTCACCAAGTTAAGGTATCAAATAGTTGTTTAGATCAGCAAATTTACCTAGTATGGGTGGTCCTGCCTAGTACAGCTATGCTGATCACGGCGATATGTAAGCTACTTCACCAAGTTAAGGTATCAAATCATTGTTTAGATCAGCAAATCTACCTAGTATTGGTGGCCCTGCCTAGTACAGCTATACTGATCATGGCAATAAGCAAGCCATTTCACCAAGGTAGGGTATCCCAAAATCGTTGATTAGATTAGCAAATCTTCCTAGTATAGGTGGCCATGACTAGTACAGCTATACTGATCATGGTGATACACAAGTCATTTCACTAAGTTGAGGTATCCCCCAATTGTTGATTAGATCAGCAAATCTACCTAGTATGGGTGGTCCTGCCTAGTACAGCTATGCTGATCATGGCGATACGCAAGCCATTTCACCAAGTTAAGTTATCTCCAAATCACTGATTAGATCAGCAAATCTACCCAGTATGGGTGGCCCTGCCAAGAACAGCTTTATTGATCATGGTGATATATAGTCCATTTCACCAAGTTAAGGTATCCTAACTCCAAATCGTTGATTATATCGCCAAATCTACCTAGTATGGGTGGCCCTGCCTAGTAAAGCTATGCTGATCATGGCGATACACAAGCCATTTCACCGAGTTAAGGTATCCCCAAATCGTTGATTAGGTCAGCAAATCTACCTAGTATGGGTGGCCCTGCAAAGAACAGCTTTATTGATCATGGTGATATATAGTCCATTTCACCAAGTTAAGGTATCCTAACTCCAAATCGTTGATTATATCGCCAAATCTACCTAGTATGGGTGGCCCTGCCTAGTAAAGCTATGCTGATCATGGCGATACACAAGCCATTTCACCGAGTTAAGGTATCCCCAAATCGTTGATTAGGTCAGCAAATCTACCTAGTATGGGTGGCCCTGCAAAGAACAGCTTTATTGATCATGGTGATATATAGTCCATTTCACCAAGATAAGGTATCCTAACTCCAAATCGTTGATTATATCGGCAAATCTACTTAGTATGGGTGGCCCTGCCTAGTAAAGCTATGCTGATCATGGCGATACACAAGCCATTTCACCGAGTTAAGGTATCCCCAAATCGTTGATTAGGTCAGCAAATCTACCTAGTATGGGTGGCCCTGCCAAGAACAGCTTTATTGATCATGGTGATACATAGTCCATTTCACCAAGTTAAGGTATCCTAACTCCAAATCGTTGATTATATCGGCAAATCTACTTAGTATGGGTGGCCCTGCCTAGTAAAGCTATGCTGATCACGGCGATACACAAGCCATTTCACCGAGTTAAGGTATCCCCAAATCGTTGATTAGGTCAGCAAATCTACCTAGTATGGGTGGCCCTGCCAAGAACAGCTTTATTGATCATGGTGATACATAGTCCATTTCACCAAGTTAAGGTATCCTAACTCCAAATCGTTGATTATATCGCCAAATCTACTTAGTATGGGTGGCCCTTCCTAGTACAGCTATGCTGATCATGGCGATACGCAAGCCATTTCACCATGTGAAGGTATCCCCAAATCGCTGATGAGATATTTTCCAAGTCTATCTAAACATTTATTCTCTCTGGCCAGAGACAGTCCCAGATCCGTTAAAGTTTCTCCAATTTGCCACTTCACGACTGCGACACGTGAGCGCGTTTCCCGAATCTTGTTCAGTGCAGCCTTCGGGAAACTAAGCTGACGCGATCACAAAACTGAGATGAAAGACTTTGGCTTTCCATTGCCGGATTTAAAGGTATTACGGATGATTGCCAAGCGGCAGGAGGATATGATAAATGGGATATTGTCATCTTATGTGCACGATAAGATGAAAAATATATGGTTAAAAGGAGATTAACATGTAAAATGGTTCAATCTCGACTCTTACATAGCTGGAAAACAAGATATAAATCATAATCCTTTAAAGGTTTTAAAGGCCGCTTATGAATGACAGAGGTAAGAGTTAGTGACATTGCCCTATCGAGCAGGACAATGCCCTAGAGACTGACCATATATGTATATGATCAGCGCGCAAGACCCCTCTCCACCAAACCTAGGACCAAGGAGGGCCAGGCAAAAGCTGCTGATGACTCAGCAGATAGACCTATAAGGTCCCCCAAACCCAACATTCTTAGCTCAAAAGGATAGTGAGGTTGCAGCGACCAAAGAAATTAACCAGTTTGAGGGGGACTAACCCCAGTCTGGCATTCACCAGTCAGGGACGTTACCACATCGGCCACCACAACCCTATTGAAAAGAAGTGATTTATTTCTATTTAGACGAGCTTTTAAAGATCTTTCATTTTTAACTAGATTATAAAATATCTGTCTTTTTCATACTAAGTTATACCCAAGAGTAAAACTTAAAACTTCAAAATATTTCCACTTCAAATTGGCACAAAGTTTCCCTCTTTCAGTTTTAATTTCGAAACCCCCTGCGGAAATGATATTCAATGATTCACTGAATCTTACTTGTGAGAGAACGTTACTCTAAGCAATGTTGGAGAACTTAAGGATGCAAATGTATTCATTTTTTTTCTTTAATCTCGAATCTTCATACAAAGTGGAACCCGACAGAAGACGCAGTGGCAGATACGTAAGGTTTTATTTACTTAATTCTTTTGTTTATCTATTAATTTTATTCATACTTTTTTATGCAAAGAAATTTAGCATATACCGTGGTAGTACAGTGGTAACGTGTTTGCCTCGCCTTCGCATGACAGCAGATCGATCCTAGCCTATCTGAGTGAATAGCAAAGCGAGAGGCTAAATTTAAAGATTTGGATAATTATAAGCAGTGACAATATACTTTCTACAACAGCTGATATAACGGATCAAATTCTCGAATTTATAAAATAAGTAAAAGTAATATCATGTACAACAGGCGAACTCTATATTAGGTTTATATGAATGAGCTGTATATTATTGAGATAAAAAGGTAAGAAGTCAGACTTGTTCTAGTATGCTTTGTTATTGATAAAGATTCACTTTTACTGTTTCTTTATAAGGTGGACAAAAGCAGAAAAATCAAGCCTGACTTATTTCAGTAAAGAGAGGATGAAGAGGAAAAGCAGCAGCAAAAGTAAAAGATGCTACAGCAATAATCTATTCTTGATACCTAAGGATATACTACAAATACAAATGGAGTCAGCAGAGGTAAGAAGTCTGACTTGTTCTAGTAAGCTTTGTTATTGATAAAGATCCACTCGTACTGTTTCTTTATAAGGTGGACAAAAGCAGAAATAACAAGCTTGACTTATTTCATTAAGAAGAGGATGAAGAGGAAAAGTAGCAGCAAAAGCAGAAGATGCAACAGCAATAATCTATTCTGAATACCTAAGGATATACTACAAATGGGTCAGCTGAGGTAAGAAGTCAGACTTGTTTTAGTATGGCTTGTTCTTTGATAAAGATTCACTTGTACTGTTTCTTTATCAAGTGGACAAAAGCAGAATAAACAAATCTGACTTATTTCAGTAATGAGAGGAGGAGGAGGAAAAGCAGCAGCAGCAGAAGAAGCAACAGCAGTAATCTATTTATAAGTGGGACTACCCATAGGCCTAGAATACAAAGCAGAGTGGCCAGTAGGCCTTCTATTCATATCCCCTCAAATGAGGAAGAGGAATAGGTGAAATTATTTAAAATTTCTTTTTTTCTATTTATTTAAGGGAATGACAACAAATATAAATGAAACAATAATCAAAGGCTTTTACTATTTCATCCGGTTTCAACATTTTTCTCATGTTCATTTCACTTGGAAAATTGTTCAGTTGTTGATCTGAAAACATTTTTT
>NC_090750.1:89512707-89515207 GCF_036898095.1 Palaemon carinicauda
TCACCAAGTTAAGGTATCAAATCGTTGTATAGATCAGCAAATCTACCTAGTATGGGTGGCCCTGCCTAGTACAGCCATGCTGATCGTGGCGATACGCAAGCCATTTCACTAAGTTAAGGTATCAAATCGTTGTATAGATCAGCAAATCTACCTAGTATGGGTGGCCCTGCCTAGTACAGCAATACTGATCATGGCGATACGCAAGCCATTTCACCAAGTTAAAAGTATCAAATCGTTGTTTAGATCAGCAAATCTACCTAGTATGGGTGGCCCTGCCTAGTAGAGCTATGCTGATCATGACAATACGCAAGCCATTTCCACCAAGTTAAAGTATCCCCAAATCGTTGACTAGATCAGCAAATCTACTTAGTATGGGTAGCCCTGCCCTAATACAGCTATACTGATCATGGCAATAAGCAAGCCATTTCACCAAGGTAAGGTATCCCCAAATCGTTGATTAGATCAGCAAATCTACCTAGTATGGGTGGCCATGACTAGTACAGCTATACTGATCATGGCGATACACAAGCCATTTCACCAAGTTGAGGTATCCCCCAATTGTTGATTAGATCAGCAAATCTACCTAGCATGGGTGGCCCTGCTTAATATAGCTATGCTGATCGTGGCGATACGTAAGCCATTTCACCAAGTTAAGGTATCAAATCGTTGTATAGATCAGCAAATCTACCTAGTATGGGTGGCCCTGCCTAGTACAGCAATACCGATCATGGCGATACGCAAGCCATTTCACCAGTTAAGGTATCAAATCGTTGTTTAGCTCAGCAAATCTATCTAGTATGGGTGGCCCTGCCCTAGTACAGCCATGCTGATCGTGGCGATACGCAAGCCATTTCACCAAGTTAAGGTATCAAATCGTTGTTTAGATCAGCAAATTTACCTAGTATGGGTGGTCCTGCCTAGTACAGCTATGCTGATCACGGCGATATGTAAGCCATTTCACCAAGTTAAGGTATCAAATCGTTGTATAGATCAGCAAATCTACCAAGTATAGGTGGCCCTGCCTAGTACAGCCATGCTGATCGTGGCGATACACAAGCCATTTCACCAAGTTAAGGTATCAAATCGTTGTATAGATCAGCAAATCTACCTAGTATGGGTGGCCCTGCCTAGTACAGCCATGCTGATCGTGGCGATACGCAAGCCATTTCACCAAGTTAAGGTATCAAATCGTTGTTTAGATCAGCAAATCTACCTAGTATGGGTGGCCCTGCCTAGTAGAGCTATGCTGATCATGACAATACGCAAGCCATTTCACCAAGTTAAAGTATCCCCAAATCGTTGACTAGATCAGCAAATCTACTTAGTATGGGTAGCCCTGCCTAATACAGCTATACTGATCATGGCAATAAGCAAGCCATTTCACCAAGGTAAGGTATCCCCCAAATCGTTGATTAGATCAGCAAATCTACCTAGTATGGGTGGCCATGACTAGTACAGCTATACTGATCATGGCGATACACAAGCCATTTCACCAAGTTCAGGTATCCCCCAATTGTTGATTAGATCAGCAAATCTACCTAGTATGGGTGGCCCTGCCTAGTATAGCTATACTGATCATGGCGATACGCAAAACCCTTTCACCAAGTTAAGTTATCTCCAAATCACTGATTAGATCAGCAAATCTACCTAGTATGGGTGGCCCTGCCAAGAACAGCTTTATTGATCATGGTGATACATAGTCCATTTCACCAAGTTAAGGTATCCTAACTCTAAATCGTTGATTATATCGCCAAATCTACCTAGTATGGGTGGCCCTTCCTAGTACAGCTATGCTGATCATGGCGATACGCAAGCCATTTCACCATGTGAAGGTATCCCCAAGTCGCTGATGAGATGTTTTCAAAGTCTATCTAAACATTTATTCTCTCTGGCCAGAGACAGTCCCAGATCCGTTAACGTTTCTCCAATTTGCCACTTCACGACTGCGACACGTGAGCGCGTTTCCCGAATCTTGTTCAGTGCAGCCTTCGGGAAACTAATCTGACGCGATCACAAAACTGAGATGAAAGACTTTGGCTTTCCATTGCCGGATTTAAAGGTATTACGGGATGATTGCAAAGCGGCAGGAAGGATATGATAAACGGGATATTGTCATCTCATGTGCACGATAAGATGAAAAATATATGATTAAAAGAGAGGATATTAACATGCAAAATGGTTCAATCTCGACTCTTACATAGCTAGAAAACAAGATATATAAATCATAATCCTTTAAAGGTTTTAAAAGCTGCTAATGAATGACGGAGGTAAGGGTTAGTTACATTGGCCTATCGAGCAGGACAATGCCCTAGAACTGACCATATATGTATATGATCAGCGCCCAAGCCTCCTCTCCACCAAACCTAGGACCAAGGAGGGCCAGGCAAAAGCTGCTGATGACTCAGCAGATAGACCTATAGGGTCCCCCGAACCCCCACATTCTTAGCTCAAAAGGATAGTGAGGTTGCAGCGACCAAAGAATTTAACCAGTTTGAAGGAG
>NC_090750.1:89525207-89547707 GCF_036898095.1 Palaemon carinicauda
CGGCTATTTTTCCCTGTTAAAGCCCTTGGGTTTATAGCATCTTGCTTCTCCAACTATGGTTGTAGCTTAGCTAATAATAATAATTAGCTTTTGTAGCCAGAAGTTTGTTGATAATGTTTTCCTTTCTTCAACAGGGATGCAGGCATAACAAAGACTGCCCAGGTAACTCTTTGTTGCTGGGATAGGTGTGCCGGTTTAAGCAAGTGTATCAACGATGTCTATTACTCCATTGAAACTCTCCTGTAGTGTTACAGATGCCACCCTCCTCACCCCCCTCTCATACCGGATTGCCAAATTATAATCAAGAGGAAAAGGACAGTCGAGGATTTGTGGATTTATCACATTATGTTTCTTTTGCATAATTTCATCAAGTCTCTTAGCTCTTGTTGTTTTCTTTCATTAAATCTTTGCTTATATCTTTTTCTTTTAAGAATGGTTGCTATTAAAAACAACAATATACTGTGGTTGTGGTGGCCGATGTGATAATGTCCCTGACTAATAAACGCCAGACTGGGATTCGAGTCCCGCTCAAACTCGTTGGTTTCTTAGTTCCTTGTAACCTCACCATCCTAGTGAGCTAAGGATGTGGTGATTGGGGGAGCCTATAGGTCTATCTACTGAGTCATCAGCAGCCATTGCCTGGCCCTCCTTGGTCCTAGCTTGGATGGAGAAGGGGCTTGGGCACTGATCATATGTATATATGGTTAGTCTCTAGGCCCTAGAGTCAAGGGCATTGTCCTGCTTGATAGGGCAATGTGACCGTCTCTTGCCTCTGCCATTCACGAGAGGCCTTTAAACCTTTAAGAGTTGAAATAAAATATATTGCTCATTGGATGCTTGATATCATTATTCCATGTTTTCATCAATATATTTTAGTGTCCGTTTATCAATTTTATCATTGTGGATATCTGGGATTGCGTATGCGAGGCGAACATGTTACCGCTGTACTAGCCAGGAGCTAGATTCTATTTAATTGCAAGAAGATTAAAGAATAATTTTCTATAGATCTTGTATTTTTTTTTCATGCAGCTACAACACTAAATAAATAAATGATGAAATTGGTTATAAAGTAACATAATAATTATGTTCTACACATAACTTCGGTTTCAAAAATTATACGGCATCCCCTTAGATATCGTCTTGTTACACTTTTCTTGGAAAATATTGGCCAATAACTTACTACCTTGGCAAAAATGGTCCAACGTAAAAAAAAAAGAAAAAAAAAGAAAAAAACCTAATACATTAATTTTCAACATATATGACAAGCTCCTTTATTTATCAAATCCATAGCGACTGTACATGAAGGTAAATGCATTTAACACATTTTTCTAATGAGGCGCATTTACACGGACTCGCAGCGGTGCCCTTTTAGCTCGGAAAAGTTTCCTACTTGCTGGTTGCTTGGACAGAACGATTCTAGCCAATAAGCTAGTAGGAAATTTTTCCGAGCTAAAATGGCATCCCTTTGAGTCAGTGTAAATGCACCACATTAAAAAAATATATATAGTTACGATATTGACAAAACAATGGGTTGTTGTTGTCTAATTGGTAACGTCTGTCTGGTGTTTGCCAGACGGGGGTTCGCGTCCCGCTTAGACTCGTTAGTGCCATTAGTGTTTGCAACCTTACTATACTTGTGAGCTAAGGTTGGGGGTTTTAGGAGATTGATTGATTGATTGATTTAAAGTTTTCAGGCATCCTGACATCTAAGATCATTGATGCCGATATCATTTAGTCTATATATATATAAAAAAAATAAAAGGATATTCAATTGAAACCATAAAAGTTTAATGTCATTGTAAAAGTTAAATAGTTTTCAGAAGACCTGCTTCCGAAATAAATCTAAAAATGCCACTTGCACAGTAGGACACATCATGTCCAAGAATCTTGGCAAGGATGAACCTGCCACCCTCACCTCGAGCCTCTAATAAATATCTATTCCTTAAGTTATTATAATTGGGGCATTCGATCAACAAATGCCTCACTATTTAAGGTACAAAACAGTCATCACAATATGGTTGGTGTTGACCCTTCAGCAAAAACTCGTGTGTCAACCGAGTGTGACCAATACGGAGACGACAAAGAGACGTCTCCCATTTTCAGGGCATCATGTTATACCTCCAAGGAGATATGACATTTGTTACCTCTCTCATTTTATTGCCATCTAGGCTATCCTAGTGCTGCTGTCATTTAACACTAAGCAATTTCTTGATGTTAGGTACGAAGTCATTACAGTAAATCTGCTTTCTCATTCCTAGACACACCTACATGTGCTGGAACCCAACAAAATCGAACCATTATACCTCTCCGTCCAATAATAAAAAGTCATTCTAAAATCTTTAAAACTAGAGGGTTACTAGAATTAAAAACTTCTAAAGCTTGAAGGACACTCCTTGCATCACTAAAAATGGTAAATTACCCTCCTTTTCCAACGCTATTTTCTCAACAGCGGTTAGTATGCCATACAGTTCGGCAGTAAATATTGAAGCTGTTAGAGGAAGTGCACCTCTACAATTAAAACCATTACAATGTACTCCAAATCCAACGCCAGCATCAGATTTGGAGCCATCAGTATATATACAAGTCAATCCCCTCTGTTCTTTAACATGTTCCATAAACAGAGACCTGGATTCTAAGTCAGCCATATTCTTCTTAACTCCAATAAAATATTTACAAAAAGATATCTCTGGTAATTTCCATGGAGGCGTTGATGATACCTTAAATGGAAGCTCCCTAATTCTAACTATATCAAGACTGTTAGAAATTGTTTCACCCGAAACCCATAAGGTTGAGGAGATTTTGGGTGCAACTCAAAGTATTTTGAGTGACTTACATGGCTTGCAGTCTGAAAGGCTAAAGAATTAGGGAGTCATTGCAATCTAAACCAATACCGAATAATAGCAGAAATTCGGTAAAGATCTAGAGGTAACTCTCCAGCATCAACAAGGAGACTTGTGATAGGTGAGGTTTTAAATGCTCCTGTGGACAATCTAATACCACCATGATGTATTGAATCTAACATCTTTAACCGGCTTCGGGTGGCTGAGGAGTATATTTCACATCCGTAACTGATTTTGGAAAATAGTATTGCGGTCTGCCCCACATGATGTATGGGACAATACTATTAAAATATTCAGAGCCTCGAGACATTTAGCTTTTAACGCTTTTAAGTGAGAAACCCATGTAAGCCTACAATCAAATATCAAACCTAAAAATTTAGCTTCACTTGCACATGGTATCCGTTCACCTTTAATGTATATATCCGGGTCTGGATGTACTCCCCGGATACGACAAAAATGGACAATAGTAGTCATTCATATCGGCCCAATGGATAATTTTGTCAATTGAGAGTTGTATTTTTCTCTCAACCATTGCCATTCTAGCTCCAGCATATGATATTGAGAGATCATCCACAAATAATGTTGAGAGAACATCCCGGGGAATGACTGAGGATATCCCATTAATTGCTGGTGCAAAAAGGGTTACACTCAGCACACTCCCCTGAGGAACTCCTCCTTCCTGACACTTACTCTCTGATAGAGCTTCCCCCACTTGAAAAACTCTGTTTGAAAGAAATGCCTGAATAAATATTGGCAGCTAAGGTTAGGGGGTTTGGGAGAGCCTATAGGTCTATCTGCTGAGTCATCAGCAGCCACTGCCTGGCCCTCCCTGGTCCTAGCTTCGATGGAGAGGAGGCTTGGGTGCTGATCATATAATATATGGTCAGTCTCTAGGGATATTGTCCTGATTGTTAGGGGAATGCCTCTGTCCCTTGCTTGCCTCTGCCATTCATGAGCGACCTTTAAAACTTTCAACCTTTAAACCAATTAGCTAGTAGGAAACTTTACAGAGCTAAAAGGGCACCCCTACAAGTTAAGTGTAAATGCATCTCATTAGAATATTTTATATAGTTATGCTATTGCATTCACAGGGAAATGAATAATTAACATATATCTACAACCCGGGTGCCTAATTAGAGATAAGATTCTATTTCAAAACATCAATTTGAAGCATGATGTCATTATCTGATTATATAATCTCATTCAATGGCAGACTGACCCTGACCTCGAGGTTCCAATTGCTTAATGCAATACTCCGACACGTACGGGAGATTTCCTTGTTTAATTATGATCTTATTTCCATTCATAGGAGTTAATTAGAGTCTGGTTTACTCGAGTGATATGCCGCAGCTAACCTCATTCTCAGTTGAGGACTTGACTTATGTAATTCATCATGGCTAGCTGCAAATTAGAATATTTTGTTATTGCTTTTTTTCTTTAGGTAATTTTTAATCTAGTATATCAACTAATATCATAAAATTCAAAGTTTAGTATAGTCCATTTAAATCTCACTTAATTGATAGTTCCCATCCTCAAGTTCTCTGTTTTTATTGTGGAATTCTTATAATTCCCTGTTAAATCTACCTACCTATAAATATATATATATATATATATACATATTTATATATATATATATATATATATATATACACATACGCACACACACACACACACACACACACACACACATATATATATATATATATATATATATATATATATATATATATATATTTAACCCCAAGTTTGCACATGGTTGTCACTCAGACTTCAAATACGGCTAAGGTCTAAACTGATTCTGGGAAAGGCATGCTGGTTTCAAGAAATAAGCAGCCGCGGTGGAGGTCTGCACTCTCAAAAGTGCTTTTCTAGTTTAGTACAATTCATCTCTGCCCTGCAAAAGCCTATCAGCCATTAGCATAGAATGATATTCCATTTTGAAATCGAGCTTTATCTATTTTATATTGAAATTATTTATATCGAAAATATGAATTCACATTGATGGATTACCTAATGGGGAAATGTATGAGAGAATTGATATGCATATTTATTCCGCATTCAAAGTAAGATTTAATTCTATCCAGTCCTCGAACATTACATGCCATACTCGTACTAAATGGAGCTATGAAACAAAATCATTATATATTTAAGGATGAATTGACTCAATTTTTGGTTATCAAACCTCTTAATTTAACATCAATACTATGCAGAAATGCTATACTTTTCAGAAACACATCATATCGGATATACTTACAAATATAAGAATATTTCTATACTAAGTATATTTGTTTTTCATTTACATGTAATATCCAGATATATATTCGTGATAAGAAACTCCTTTGCATGTAAAACTAGAAAAGCACCGAGTGCAGACCTCCCCCACAGTAGCTTATTTCTCGAAACCAGTTTGCCTTTCCCAGAATTAATTTAGACCCTAGGCGTATTTGAAGTGTGTGTGACAACCATGTTCGAACTTGGGGTTAAGGTTAGTGTTAATTCGGGACCTTGACCTTTGATCTAGGAGTTTCAAAATTGAATAACTTCCAGGTGTCAACATAACAATTAATTCCTGAAAGTTTCACTACTCTCAGCAAAATTGTGGCCAGGAAATTGTTCACAAAAAAAACAGACAAAAAGGGGCAAAAACATAACCACCTCCAAAATTCGTTGGCAGAGGTAAATTTAATAAACTTATATCTCACCAATGTATCGACAGGGTTTTTCTATAAATGATGATTTAAAAAAATTTTGTTTTCGTTAAGTCGCTCGAATTACTGTTCTTGAAATATTTTATTTTTCCTTGTTTCCTTTCCTCTATTTTCCCTTTTGGAGCCCCTGGGCTTATAGCATCCTGCATTTCCAACTAAGGCTGTAGCTTAGCAAGTAATAATAATAATAATAATAATAATAATAATAATAATAATAATAAACTGCTACAAAATTTCAAGTACTTTCAATTTACGAAACCTTAAGCAAACTGACACAAAGGAAATTTCTTTTTATTATAAATTTCAATTTTCTCTCTTTTCCAATTTATTTCACCCCTCGGGTCGAAACATTCCTGCGAGTTGGGCCATGCTGTGGAGGAGAGGGGTTGGTCCAATGAATTTCCCTGGCTGGGATCCAAACAGGTTTACCTAATCTGGTCTTGCAACATTGGGCTTGGAATTGGCCCAGTGCCAGAGAACGTAGTTGTTGTCAGGATGGGAATAAATTTGATGGAATCAGTGACCTGAGAAGGTGGCAAATGGGTGTAATACATCACTAGGCAAAGGCTTTAGATATACGAAACAGTTTGATGTGTGTGTGTGTGTGTGTGTGTGTGTATTCACACCAACTGTTTATATAAATCAATAACATACTAAAGTTTTTCTATACTTAACTAGAGGGGCAATCAGTAGTGTGTTAACTTATTCCTCAACTTTTTTCTCGAGCTTGACCTTGACCTTTGACCTTAACATGTATTACTTAGGAACCGAACGTCTGAATGACAGGACCCGAACGTTTAATTGACAGGATCCGAACGTTTGAATGACAGGATCCGAACGCTTGTATAACAGGATCCAAACGTTTGACAGCAGCCGAACGTTTGATTGACAGGAACCGAAGGTTTGTTTGACAGGAGCCGAACGTTTGACAGGAGCCGAACGTTTGTTTGACAAGAGCTGAAAGTTTGTTTGGCAGGAGCCAAACGTTTGATTGACAGAAACCGAACGTTTGTTTGACAAGAGCCGAACGTTTGTTTGACAGGAGCCGAACGTTTGATTGACAGGAGCCGAACGTTTGATTGACAAGAGCCGAAAGTTTGTTTGACAGGAGCCAAACGTGTTTGACAGGAGCCAAACGTGTTTGACAGGAGCCAAACGTGTTTGACAGGAGCCAAACGTGTTTGACAAGAGCCGAAAGTTTGTTTGACAGGAGCCGAACGTTTGATTGACAGGAGCCGAACGTTTGTTTGACAGGAGCCGAACGTTTGATTGACAGTTGCCGAACGTTTGTTTGACAGGAGCCGAACGTTTGATTGACAGGAGCCGAAAGTTTGTTTGACAGGAGCCGAACGTTTGATTGACAGGAGCCGAACGTTTGATTGACAGGAGCCGAACGTTTGTTTGACCGGAGCCAAACGTTTGTTTGACCGGAGCCAAACGTTTGTTTGACCGGAGCCAAAAGTTTGTTTGACCGGAGCCAAACGTTTGTTTGACCGGAGCCAAACGTTTGTTTGACTGGGGCTAAACTCGTTTGACAGGAGGCATTTCCATTGGAGCACGAAATCACCCATTTCTCTATAAAGCAAACTTAAGCAGTTGCTTCTGAGGAAGTAATTATAAGACGCAATTAGTGTTAGCATGTTAGAATGATCTTAAAAGCTTTGAAGTTGATCACAGTTATTGGACTTTGAGATGAATGAATTGACAATTATCGACTCATTTCTTATCCTTTGGGTCCTCTGTATTGGATTTATGGAATTTACGCCACATGGCTCGGTACTGGGACCGGGAAGAGCGTTCATCAAAAACGTGCAGATGGGGGAAGACTTAACAATTGTAATATGAAGTAGCAGTTCCTCCCTAAGGAAGCGGAGTTGGCACAAAAATCAAAATTACCACAGTCTACTTAGAAGGGCAAAGGCCTGTCTAGTCAGAAGGACCAAGGCCTGTCTAGTCAGATAGGCAAAAGGCCTGTCTAGTCAGAAGGACAAAGGCCTGTCTAGTCAGAAGGACAAAGGCCTGTCTAGTCAGAAGGACAAAGGCCTGTCTAGTCAGAAGGACAAAGGCCTGTCAAAGGCCTGTCTAGTCAGAAGGACAAAGGCCTGTCAAAGGCCTGTCTAGTCAGAAGGACAAAGGCCTGTCTAGTCAGAAGGACAAAGGCCTGTCTAGTCAGATAGTCAGATAGGCAAAGGCCTGTCTAGTCAGATAGTCAGAAAGGCAAAGGCCTGTCAAGTCAGAAAGGCAAAGGCCTGTCAAGTCAAAAAGGCAAAGGCCTGTCTAGTCAGAAAGGTAACGGCCTTTCTCGTCAGAAGGGCAAAGGCCTGTCTACTTAGAAGGGCAAAGGCCTATCTACTTAGAAGGGCAAAGGCCTTTCTAGTCAGAAGGACAAAGGCCTGTCTAGTCAGTAGGACGAATGCCAATCTTATCAGTAAGGCAAAGGCCTGTCTTGTCAGAAGGGCAAAGGTCTGTCTAGTCAGAAGGGCAGAGGCCTGTCTAGTCAGAAGGTCAAAGGTCTGTCTAGTTAGAAAGGCAAAGGCCTGTCTAGCCAGAAGGACAAAGGCCTGTCTAGCCAGAAGGACAAAGGCTTGTCTAGTCAGAAGGACCAAGGCATGTCTAGTCAAATAGTCAGATAGGCAAAGGCCTGTCTTGTCAGAAAGGCAAAGGCCTGTCTAGTCAGAAAGGTAAAGGCCTGTCTAGTCAGAAAGGTAAAGGCCTGTCTAGTCAGAAAGGTAAAGGCCTTACTAGTCAGAAGGGCAAAGGCCTTTCTATTTGGATTGGCAAAGGCCTGTCTAATCAGAAGGGCAAAGGCTTTTCTAGTCAGAAGGACAAAGGCCTGTCTAGTCAGTAGGACGAAGTCCTATCTAATCTTTAAGGAAAAGGACTGTCTTGTCAGAAGGGAAAAGGACTGTCTTGTCAGAAGGGCTAAGGCCTGTCTAGTTAGAAGGGCAAAGGCCTGTCTAGTTAGAAGGGCAAAGGTCTGTCTAGTCAGAAGGGCAGAGACCTGTCTAGTCAGAAGGACAAAGGCCCGTTTAGTCAGAAGGACAAAGGCCTGTTTAGTCAGAAGGACAAGCTGTTTAGTCGGAAGGACAAAGGTCGGTATAATCAGTAGGGCAAAGGTTTTTCTAGCCAGAGGGGCCAGGCAATATACAAAAAAAATCCACTTAATGAAGATAAAGAAATATAAGTGTTTCTGTACTTTTCCTCAAATTCTGAAGATAAAAAAAAAAAAGTTGGAAAGCACATAAGCCAGCCATTACCCCAAATACTTGCTACGAATGAATGAAAAGTAGTGTTCCTATTCTATATCAGTCGCTTAACTGTAATAATATATTCTAATAAATGATATAGTTGTTTGGCAAGGGCAGGGTAAGATCAAAATTTAGTTTAAAAACTTTTCGAAATCAAATAAATACTCTACATTATCTTTATGGATGATCATTTTTGTTTTAAAAGCAATTGAAAAGGATCACATTATTCCATAAACTCACAATATTCTAAAAAACAAAAGTCTTATCTTTATCTCTAAACCTGTTCTGAAAGCTATTTAAAATAACTTCAAATGGCCAATTTCATCACATGCGTGAATGCGTTCAGTCTCTTCCCTTTGCAATCCAATCCCAATCTGCTTTTCCGTCTTATCTGGTGTTTTCCAGAAGAGATTGAATGTACAGCATTTGGGACACCAATTCATAATATGCCGATGGAGAAGAAAGGAAAAGGTAGTAGGTTGGCCCGGGCACCAGCCACCCGTTAAGATACTACCGCTAGAGTTGAGGGGTCCTTTCACTGGCCAGACAGCACTACATTGGAACCTCTCTAGTTATTGTTCCTTTTCCCTTTGCCTACACACACACACACACACCGAATAGTCTGGCCTATGCTTTACATATTCTCCTCTGTCCTCCTACACCTGACAACACTGAGATTACCAAACAATTCTTCTTTACCCAAGGGGTTAACTATTGCACTGTAATTGTTCAGTAGCCACTTTTCTCTTGGTAAAGGTAGAAGAGACACTTTAGCTATGGTAAGCAGCTCTTCTAGGAGAAGGACACTTCAAAATCAAACCATTGTTCTCTAGTCTTGGGCTGTGCCATGGCCTCTTTACCATGGTCTTCCACTGTCTTGGGGTACACTTTGGCACACTATTCTATCTTATTTCTCTTCTTCTTGTTTTGTTAAAGTTTTTTATAGTTTATATAGGAGATATTTATTTTAATGTTACTGTTCTCGAAATATTTTATTTTTCCTTGTTTCCTTTCCTTACTGGGCTATTTTCCCTGTTGGAGCCCCTGGGCTTATAGTATCCGGCTTTTCCAATTAGGGTTGTAGCTTAGCAAGAAATAATGATAATAATAATAATAACAATAATAATAATAATGATAATTATAATAATAATAATAATAATAATAATAGTAATAACAATGACAGTAATAATGATAATAACAGCAACAACAATAACAACAACAACAACAACAATAATAATAATAATAATAATAATAATAATAATAATAATAAAGGGATGAAATAAGGAAAAACGGATTTTGAGCGAAGCGAAAAATCTATTTTTGGGTGAGATAGCCATGGCGTCCTGATGGAAGGATCCTTTTTGGTAGCTTCCTTGGGTAATCACTACCAGGAACAAGTTCTAGGCTCTCTACAGTTCGCCTCGATCACAAACCCAGTGCTTCGTGCACAGCTAAAGGATGCAGCGGGAGTCTGGAGACGTTCCGCATCCATCGCTCGAAGAGACCTCAAGAGACGGCTCCCAAGCAGACTTCGACTTCTTCTAAAGCCGTGGTCAGAAGCGAGGGCCCTAAAAAGGTCCCTTCCTCTCCAACACCCACCTCCATCTCTCAACATCCATACGGACGCTTCGTTGGAGGGTTGGGGAGGTCACTCCCACCAAAAACAGGCTCAAGGCACTTGGTCTCCCCTATTCAAGACGTTTCACATCAACATCTTGGAGGCCATGGCGGTTCTTCTGACGCTGAAGAAACTCTCCCCGCCCCCGTCGATACACATTCGCCTGACCCTGGACAGCTCTGTGGTAGTGCGTTGTCTCAATCGCCAGGGCTCAAGATCGCCCAAGATAAATCAGGTGCTCCTGACAATCTTCCGTCTGGCAGAAAGGAAGAAATGGCACCTGTCTGCAGTTCACCTACAAGGATTCCGCAATGTGACAGCGGACGCTCTATCTCAGACAAACCCGATAGAGTCGGAATGGTCTCTAGACGCAAGATCATTCGCCTTCATCTCTCACCGAGTCCCAGAACTCCAGATCGACCTCTTCGCAACGAGCGACAACCATCAACTTCCTCGATATGTAGCCCCGTACGAGGACCCCAAAGCGGAAGCGGTGGACGCCATGACCTTGGATTGGAACAGATGGGCCAAGATTTACCTGTTCCCTCCCACCAATCTTCAGCTGAAAGTCCTCTCCAAATTGAGAACCTTCAAAGGGACAGCAGCTCTAGTGGCTCCCAAGTGGCCCCGCAGCAACTGGTACCCCTTGATCCTGGAGATGCAGCCATCGCTGATCCCCCTCCCGGACCCAGTTCTCTCCCAGCAAATACAGAAGTCGACTGTCTTCGCTTCATCATCGAAAATCAAGGACCTTCATCTCATGATTTTCTCACCCTAGCCGCTAAGAAAAGGTTTGGGATTTCGAAAAAGAGTCTAGACTTCCTCGAGGAATACAAGACCGAATCCACGAGAAGGCAATACGAATCGTCTTGGAGGAAATGGGTCTCCTTCGTCAAGGCAAAGAACCCCTCGAAAATCACTATAGATTTTTGCATGTCCTTCTTCATTCACCTTCATGGACAAGGCTTGGCAGCCAACACGATTTCTACTTGCAAATCGGCCTTGACCAGACCTTTGTCATACGCCTTCCAAATAGATCTGTCTAGCGACATCTTCAACAAACTACCGAAGGCCTGTGCCCGTTTACGACCGGCACCCCCTCCGAGACCAATCACTTGGTCTCTAGACAAAGTTCTCCACTTCGCCTCCAACTTGGACAATGATTCATGCCCTCTTAAGGACCTGACTCAGAAAGTTATATTTCTCTTCGCTCTAGCTTCGGGAGCCCGAGTCAGCGAAATAGTGGCACTATCTAGAGAAGAGGGACATATCGTTTTCAACGATTCAGGAGACCTCTCCCTCTTCCCTGATCCGACGTTTCTCGCAAAGAACGAATTACCTACCAAACGATGGGGCCCGTGGAGGATATGCCCCTTGAAGGAAGATGCCTCTCTATGTCCAGTAGAGAGCCTTAAGGTCTATCTTCATAGAACTTCAAACTTTGGTGGAGGCCAACTCTTCAAAGGAGAAACATCGGGCAGCGACCTGTCACTGAAACAATTGAGAGCAAAAATCACCTACTTCATTCGCAGAGCGGATCCAGACAGTACACCCGCTGGTCATGATCCTAGGAAAGTCGCTTCGTCTCTGAATTTCTTTCAGAGTATGGATTTCGAAAGCCTCACATACAGGCTGGAAATCCTCGCGTGTTTACTTTAAACATTATGCGAAACAAGTGCACGAAGTGAAACATTTTGTGGTAGCCGCAGGTAGTGTTATGAAACCTGCTCTGAACTCTGCTTAGAACAGTGAGTTATTTGGGACTCTAACTCGTCGGGTGCCTATGTTGACCCTCAATTGATACGTAGTGAAGCAGAAACCACCTTGTGTTTTCTTTAACTGTTCTTACCTCAGGTGAAATGTCATAGTAGATTACCACATGAGTGCTACATGCCACATGCATGACGTGTGTTACATAAAGACTAACGTTCCGTAGAACGAGTGCCTACTAATACTTGATTCTTCCCTTTCAGACTCAAGAGCACGCCTTTATGACTATGTACATTTTTATCAATGTAAATGTTTTTTACTATTTATTGCATGACATGTATTGATTTACCTGCAATTATATAATAAAATGTCTATTTTATTACTTGTGCGTCTCCCTTGCTCCTTTCTTACTATGAAATATACTAATTGTCATAGTTTTATTACCCTTTATTCTTGGTTAAGGAAAATGCCAGGATTTACTCCGGGCATTTATTTATATAGAGCAAGTAAGTTTCCTTAGCGAATACTTACTCAATTATGAAGATGAGTCAACTCCATGCACGAAGTGTACAACCACCACTTCTTCAAGTTTGTTTCGACGCGAATACCAAATCGCTCTGACTTATCTTATGGATCTCATTGTTCCTTCAGCCTATATGAATAGCCTTCCCATGACCACTTTGATCTCAGCATAGCCCGTGGGGACTTCCATGCCAGTGGGGCAGGAAGGCAACTGCCTCACGGTAGCTCTAGTGTAGACCACTATGCTTTCGGCTCAATGTTTTAGCACTCACTTATAAAGGGGAAAAAGTCTACCACGATACACTAATTCTCTGGTACTCTTCCATCAGGACGCCATGGCTTGAGCCCAAAAAACGGATTTTGAGCGAAGCGAAAAATCTATTTTTGGGTGAGATAGCCATGGCGCTGGCGAGGCGTAACAGCCTGGATCCTGGAACTGAATTCCGGAAGCCCCACAGTACGCTGGACTGCTATTCATGGATACCCCACGTGTGCTGGCGGAGGCAAATCCGCTTATAAAGATCAGTTTCCTGCTTCACCAATGATGATAATGCTCGATTTTTTCGAAAGCTGACGTTTCCTTCAGGCAATCCGATTTATTTTGTTTACTTTTCAATGAGGTAAAATATTGCTGTTACAAATGACTTATTAGTCACAAGTTTCTGTATTAATGTGTAAAGTGTGTTTAAAAAAATGTTAATATATGGTAGACTAAGCATTCCTAGTATTAGGAATCATTCCTAGTAATAGGAATGGCCGTGTTAAATACTCCGTTCGTTTAGCTTGGTCGAAGCTAAAAATGTTGTCATTATCAACAACGTCAACAAATGTATTCATGTTGTAATGAAGATAAATAAAGATTGTAAATGTATATTTTCTTCCTATCCACTAAAATGTGTTTCTAATAATTAGAGGAAAGTACAGTTGGATGTAAGGATTCCTGGTATACCTTGCTGAAGAAATACACCCAGCCACACCCTTGCTGAGTGGCGAGTTCCTGTGTTTAGCCCCGCCCACCAATTCTGCCATCTCTTCCTACATTATCTGTTTTGTTACTCTCCACGAAGTAAGGGTGTGACAGGGTGCAATTATTCGAGATATATATATATATATATATATATATATATATATATATATATATATATATATATATATATATATATATATATGTATATATATATATATATATATATATATAGAGAGAGAGAGAGAGAGAGAGAGAGAGAGAGAGAGAGAGAGAGAGAGAGAGACAGAGAGAGAGAGAGAGAGAGAGAGAGAGAGTATATATATATTCCTAATTAAAGAACAAATTCAATACTAATATTGATACTGATATTTGATGTATATATGTATGTATATATATATATATATATATATATATATATATATATATATACATATAATATATATACATATATATATATATATATATATATATATATATATATATATATATACATATATATATACAGTATATATGATTATAATTATTAAGAGTTGTTAGAAATCTTTATTCAGAAGTTAAAACTACAGAAATATATCTGATTATTCCAAATACTTAGCTCTTGATACTAATTTTTATCAAAATATGTTAACATTACTTCTTTAGGAAGATAAAATTGAAAAAATAATACATATATGAAGCTTTTAAATGAAAATAGGCTATAGAGAATAAACGTCTCTGAGCTGAAAAAAAAAAAAATTCTGCAAAATGAAAAAATAATTTCGCGATCTTCAGCTACTACTACTACTACTACTACTACTACTACTACTACTACTACTGCTGCTATTATTATTATTATTATTATTATTATTATTATTGTTGTTGTTGTTGTTGTTGTTACTTATCTACAACCCTACTTGGAAAACCAGGATGCTATAAGCCCAAGGGCTCCATCAGGGAAAATAGCCCATTGAGGAAAGGAAATATAAGTAATTAACAATTAAAATAAAATATTCTAATAACAGTAACAACACTAAATTAAACATTTCACATAAAACCTATAAATAATTAACAAAATAAGAGAAAGAGAAATAAGTTAGTGTGACGGAGTGTACTTAGAACAACGAATGAGACCGCTTAGTGCACAAATCACCTACATCAGTCTTTTGGACATGGGACACCAAGATAGCAGCCATAATCTTTAATATCCATCATCACAATGGGAAAGGAAATCGAACTCAGAAGGTTTTTAAGGAAATTTATGAAAGGCTATTTTGTCGGGAATTCTGTTTCTTAGTTGGAATGGGAATTAATATGTCTAGTAGTAATTGGATAAGGTGAAGAAAGCTCTAAGGGATAGTAGGATGTTGTTGTTGTTGTTGTTGTTGTTGTTATTAATTATTATTATTATCAATTATCTCATCATCATCATTATTATTATTATTATTATTATTATTATTATTTGCTAAGCTACAACCCTCGTTGGAAAAGCTGTATGCCATAAGGCCAGGGGCTCCAACAGGAAAAATAGCCCAGGGAGGAAAAGAATCATGGAAAATATAATATTTTAAGAACAGTAATATTAAAATGTCGTCTATCCCCCAAAAAGGGGGAGGGAAGGGCCATTATTTCATTTGTGGGGGATAATCCTAGTAGTACCAACCAAACTCGGCTGAACACCTCGTCAGGCAGAGAGGAAAGACGAAAATTCCCCTTTTGTTTTTTATGTCGTCTAACCCCCCAAAGATGGGGGAAGGGCCATTACTTCATTTGTGGGGGATAACGGGGGAGGATGAGCACCCTAGTAGTACCAACCAAACACGGCTGAACCCCTCTTCAGGCAGGGAGGAATGACGAAAAGTCCCCTTTTGTTTCTTTATGTCGTCCAACCCCCCAAAATTTGTGGAAATAGCGAACTGCTTCATTTTGGGGGGATAACGGGGGAGGGTGGGATGTGGCACCCTAACAGTAACAACCAAACTTATCTCAACCTCTCGTCAGGCAGAGAGGAGTGAAACTAGAGGGGTATTGAGTACAGCGCAGACCCTCGCCACGCCAGGTTATTTCTCGACCTTTAGCTCGACCTTGACCTTGACCTTTGACCCAGGGCTATCAGAATTGAATAACTTCCACTTCTCAACATGACAATTAATCCCTGAAAGTTTCCCTACTCTATGAGGAAAATTGTGGCCAGGAAGTTATTCAAACACAAACAAACGGATCTAACAGGGGAGAAAACATAACCTCCTCCCAACTTCGTTGACGGACGTGAACATTACCTTCAAAACAATACGGCAAATAGTCCAAAGAACCCCCTCAAAAAAAAAAAAAAAAAAAAAAAAAAAAAAAAAAAAAAACACTTATGCTAAAATATCCATGCCGAAAAGTCCCATTTCATGCTTTCCACATTTGTCCATGAATATGATCTAATAAATATTATCATTATTATTCGTTTTGATTTACATAAACCTCACGAATTAAAGCAATGATTTATTTTGTATTGTATCTCACTTACAATACATCGTGAGCTATTGGAGTGTCGGAATTCCTTGCCCTAACAAGGGCATAGCATTAACACGGAACATTGAAATCCGCTTTGGAATCAACACTGGACTGATAGCAGATTCATCAATACATACTGCGTTTCGTGGCGAGAGAGAGAGAGAGAGAGAGAGAGAGAGAGAGAGAGAGAGAGAGAGAGAGAGAGAGAGAGAGAGAGAGAGAGGTTGCTAGTGATCTACTATGAGATTCAGGGCCTCTGTAACACGGTTTTTTGGACTTTGCTCCTTATCAAAGCATCGGGTGTAGCTGAAAGTTGACATATGTATATTTTACAACCGCACACAAATTTTGTCAGCATTATCAATAACCTAAACCCGATGGTTTTAATTTTTATAGAGTAAAAATGATCCAGCCGACGCCATGGCCAGTGATACCGAGCCAAGAGTCGAAAACATTCATTACGTAAGCAATGTAAACACCTTTGGACAAAATTTTGCCCCGCCCATCCACCAGACACCCATTCACCTTCTTCCATCTGCTCTGAAACCCATAACAGTCAAGAATGGCTAACAGGATTTGGAATTGCCCCCGTGGTTGCAAACCTGCATTTGTCTTACGACTTGCAACTTTATACAGTCATGAGAAAGCCCTTGGCCATATCTATTATAGCCTAAATAGGTAATTATTCAGTTTCTAGTTTAAATCCAATGTTTATGGTCTGATTTGTATTTAGCGTAACATGATTATAATACTTGTAATGTCATTCAGGCTTTTGAACATTTCCATTAACTATTCACTATGCCACCAAGAGAGAGAGAGAGAGAGAGAGAGAGAGAGAGAGAGAGAGAGAGAGAGAGAGAGAGAGAGAGAGAGAAAGAGATTGTATGTAAACAGTCTTTATATAACTTTTTTTGTTAAAATAAGATTTTTGTGCTAAAATCTCCATCAGACCAACGGATCATCCGATATATTTTTTTTTCTTCTTCTTAGGCCGTACGAACGTGCTGGCTATGTTTTGGGCATGACTGCATTTTGTAAATAAATCATGAATAGTTTTAGGAGTTTTATTTGTACATGTAATGGGAATCTATAGAAGTAAAGTGAACATAATTCATTTATCCTTTAAAATATTTACTACATGTAGCAAAACAAATAGTAGTAAAGATGATAATGCAATGAAGGAATGATACCATACTTTATCTTTAGCTTCAACGTCGGCAATAACATACCCAGTTGCCATAATTTGTCAGCTTAATGAAATAACCTATCATCTAATGTTAAACTTAATTTCTGAGGAGGCCATGGCTTATTGCACAGTGAAAAAACATGACAAAGACTTTATGAATGGCGGAACAATACATAGATGTGGGTGGGGTATCAGTGCTGGCGTAGTAATACTACTGTAGCAGTACTGCCGCAACAGTAGTATGCATGAATTAAACGTTTAGGCCAACTGCTGGGATCATTGAGGATCATTTAGCACTTCTTACAACTACTCGAGAAATGAGTTTTTATAGCCAGAATTTGAATTTTCTGATCCAACAATGCCCATGATAGCCTTCAGTGTTATCCTGATTCATAACGAGGCCAAAGTGGGTGGAGTCTCATGAAGTCATCATTCTGACGATAATTATTGGTGAAGGTTTAAAGCGAAAATACGGTACCGGCTATCTTTTTTTTTTACAGTAAATAGGTAGGTAGATAGACAATGAATAAAAATTGCTTGACATTGGATATAGCAGTTATCAAATCAAGCTGGTCTACTACGTTTTTTGAAAATTACTAACTATTCCATACACTTTGTCAATCTGATTGTGACCTATAAAGTAGACTGTAATTTCTTGGGAAACTTATTTTGGGAGTTAGACAAATAATCGAAGTGTTTTTGTATTTATTAACATATTTTGTTAGTTTGTTCATTATGACAATTCTCAGTGGAGAGGTTTCAGAGTTCATAAAGGTGTACTGCTTTGCTTTTATTTACACTTTTGTGTTATTGTTGGCAGAGGTATAGCCTTCGTTACGTATAACCAATCATCGATCGAGAAAGAGAGAAGAAATGCCGTCATAAGTTACGTAACGAGTGCGTTCGAAACCTTTTCTCTGAGTAAGTTGGCCCGTCTTCAAAAAACGTCACTTTTACATTATAAGTACCAAATTTATTCAACCTACGTAATACAGAATATAGTCAAAATTTATGTGTAGATATAATGTGCATTCTGAATAAGCGTTATATTTATGAAATTCATAGAAAAAAAGTTATTGCGAAAAAACCGTGTTACAGGGGCCCTGAATCTCATAGTAGTAATTATAGGTTAGCTGACTATCGAGAGTATAATAGCTATTGCTTTATCTCCCTTATATAATAAAGAGTAAATGTCTGGCTATATATACAGTATATATATATATATATATATATATATATATATATATATATATATATATATATATATATATATATATATGTACAGTATGTATATATGTACATATATATACATATATATACAGTATATACATTTATATATATGTATGTATGTATATATAATATATATGCATATATACATTATATATATATATATATATATATATATATATATATATATATATAATGTAAAATCATCAGGCGTTATTAGTCCACTGCAGAACAAAGGCCTCAGACATGTCCTTCCACTTACGTCTGTGTATATATATATACAGTGATACCTCTGGATACGAAAGTTTCTGCTTACGAAAAATTCAGGATGCGAAAAGTGATTCGAAGATTTTTATGCCCCAGGATACGGATAAAATTTCAGGATACGAAAACCTTACGAGATCCCAACTCTTCGCCGAGAGTAATTTTAAAAAGCGCGCGCCGCCAGACTTTGAACTTGGGTAGACTCACTTACAGCCTCCCGCTCACCCATTGGTTATCTCCCTACTCAGACGCTAGCTGACGCCATAAGATCCTGCTTTCCTATTGGTCGGCAACTATCCCAGCTTGCCTACGCACGGGCGTTCATCTCTCTCTCTCTCTTTTCGTTCCGACCGCGGTATCGTTAACAGACATTGTGTTGTGTGCTTTCGCTTGTTTGACTTTGTGTTAATATACAGTACATTCGTACGCCACGTGTTATCGTTAATAAACTTTCGTTACTGTGCACTGTACTGTATTAGTGTTTACTATACATAGACTGTATATAACGTTACGTAGTGTATTATATTACGTATTACTGAAGCCATGGGTCCCAAGAATGTTGCCGAAGGAAAGAAGAAGAAGACGATGCTCTCGATGGAGACGAAACTTGAAATCGTTAAAAAGTACGAGTCTGGCATGCGTTTAAGTGCGATCGCCAAGGAGTATGGCCGGAATCCGTCTACGATAGGCACCATCCTGAAGCAGAAGGCGGCCATCAAAGCAGCAACACCTTCTAAGGGCGTCACTATTTTCTCCAACAAGAGAACGCACGTGCATGACGAGATGGAGAGGCTGCTTCTTGTGTGGATCAAGGACAAAGAGATCTCAGGAGACACCATCACTGAGACTACAATTTGCCAGAAGGCCTCCGCCATTTTCGGTGATCTCGTGCGTGCTCAGGCCGAAGAAGGAGCAGGAGAAGGAACATCCCAGCAGGAACCCCCAGAGTTTAAGGCTTCTCGTGGGTGGTTTGAGAAGTTCAAGAAAAGGACTGGCATCCATTCAGTGGTACGGCATGGGGAGGCAGCCAGCTCGGACACGAAGGCTGCCGAAGCCTTTGTTAAAACGTTCGAGGAGTTGACTCTGCAGGAAGGCTACACTTCGCAGCAAGTTTTCAATTGCGACGAAACTGGGCTTTTCTGGAAGAAAATGCCTCGTCGGACATTCATCACGGCGGAGGAGAAGAGGCTACCCGGACATAAGCCTATGAAGGACAGGCTTACCCTTGCTTTTTGTGCAAACGCCAGTGGGGACTGCAAGATAAAGCCCCTGCTGGTGTACCATTCAGAAAATCCCCGAGCCTTCAAAGCCCACAAAGTTATTAAGGAGAACCTTCCTGTGATGTGGAAGGCGAATGCAAAAGCCTGGGTAACGAGGCAACTGTTCATTGATTGGGTGAATGTCTGCTTCGGTCCGACTGTCCGAAAATATTTGGAAGAAAAGCGCCTCCCTATGAAATGTCTGCTGGTGTTGGACAATGCTCCAGCTCACCCTCCTGGCCTCGAGGAATATCTTCTGGCCGAGTATTCCTTCATAAAGGTCCTGTATCTACCGCCTAACACCACCCCTCTCCTCCAGCCCATGGACCAGCAAGTTATTTCTAATTTTAAAAAATTGTACACGAAGCATCTCTTCAAGAGATGTTTCCAAGTCACAGAGAGTACAAACCTCACTCTGCGTGAATTTTGGAAAGATCACTTCAACATCGTGATATGCCTCAAACTCATCGATCTCGCTTGGCAGGAAGTTTCGAGGCGTACCCTAAACTCATCTTGGAGGAAGCTGTGGCCCGATGCTGTCTCTGCACGAGACTTCGAGGGGTTCGGGAAGCCTGGAGGAGAAGCCGAGATCGTTGACGATCCTGAACCAATTCAGCAGTCTGAGGTGGCTGACATCGTACATCTTGGTACGTCCATGGGGCTGGAAGTTAGCGCGGAAGATATCGATGAACTTATCGAGGAGCACCACGAGGAGTTGACGACGGACGACTTGAAGGAGTTGGAGACGATGCAAGTGAGTGATGTTCAAGAGCAGTTCTCTAGCGGTGATGAGGAGGATGTTGCACCTTTGAAAACGGCAGACATTAAGGAAATTCTTGCATGTTTCCATAAAATGGCAGACTTCGTCGAAAAGGAACATCCAGAAAAAGTTTATACCAACCGTGCGCTTCAACACTGCAATGACGTTTGCCTAACGCATTTTAGAAATGTGTTGAAAAGTAGGCAGAAACAAGCTTCAATGGATAGTTTCTTATTAAAGAGGCCAGCGGTATTGGTAGGCCAAGACGAAGGTGAAAGTAAAGAAAAGAAACAGAAAAAAGAAAGAGATGAAGAAGTAGAAGGTGAAAGTAAAGAAAAGAAACAGAAAAAAGAAAGTGATGAAGAAGTAGAAGAGATTTAGAAAATAAGAAAAACGTAAAGTTATAAAAAGGCAAAAAAAAAAAAAAAAAAAAAATTCAATTTTAAGTTTTATGTTACCGTTAAGTGTTAAAGTAATTTTTTCTTTCATTTTATAGTTTTCCATACGTAATGTTAAGTGTTAATTATTTCTGCCATTTTTTTTATTTTGTAAAGTTTAAGTGTTAATGTGTTAAGTGTGTAAATTACTGTACGTAGTCTGTCACTTGTTACGTTTTCTGCCTTATGCCATCCTCCTCTGCCGCGACTTCGCTATCGGACATCGTCTCACTCAAAAGGTAAGTTTCAACTTTTTTGTTACACTAATTAACTGTAACCTTTTTTTCAGAGTGTACAGGTACAGTATCAATAATTAATTTAGGTGTACGTACAGGTACAGTAACAATACACCTTCACTGATCTAAATGCTTTACGTACATACAGTACCGTAACTTTTATACAGTATCGTACCGTAGTAAAGAAAACGGACCGTTTTCTTTGGGCTTGGGGGGGATAACTTGGCTATAACTACGTACTGTACATTATTGAATAATCTCATAGTGGTTTCTGGAATGGATTAGGCTGTTTTTAACGGTTGTGTTAATTATTGAATGATAGAAATGGCTGCAATGCATGTTTATTACTACAGTTTAGCGTGTTTATGAAAGAAAAGGTGACTTTTTATAAGGCTTGGAACGGATTAGGCTATTTACATGTAAAACGCGACTCAGGATACGAAAACATCAGGATACGAAACCGCATCCTGAACGGATTAATTTCGTATCCTGAGGCATCACTGTATATATATATATATATATATATATATATATATATATATATATATGTGTGTGTGTGTGTGTGTATAAATATATGTATATAATATATATATATATATATATATATATATATATATATATATATATATATATATATATATATATACACTTAATTCTTATCTATAATACAAAAGTCATGGAGGCTCAGATTGTAGCCAACCTTGCTAATTACAACCACCTTGTTTCTATCCAGAAAATACAATACTCACTACGTGGAAATCACTCGATTGAACCCTTCCATTAGGGTGTATTTCCAAGGTAATAGATCACCCACCGTTTTGTTGTAGAAGTGGTCTCACATGGTAGACCCCTAACCCAGTAGTGAAGCTTTTAATCAATTAAGGATTGGGAAAAGGAAAATGGAATTCCAAGTCTTTTAGTACAGACAAAATATGTTAATTTTTTTTCATTTATTTACCTATCTTTTTTTTTTTGACAATAGTTACCCCTTGTTAAGGAAAGGGCTTAATGTTTGAATAATCTACAGTTATCGAATCGGT
>NC_090750.1:89552707-89555852 GCF_036898095.1 Palaemon carinicauda
CCTATAATACAATTTTTAGCAGATAATTGCATTAATAAAACAAAACAACTTGAATAACTATGCCCATATAAAATTCACTTTGTAAATGTAAGGTTAATACTGATATCTGCAAATAACATCGAGAAATTCATGTTCCTGTGAATTTTCAACTTGGTGAAAGGGGTTAGCGTATCGCCATGGTCAGCAAAGCTGTAATAGTCAGGGACACCCATACTAGGTTGGCTTGCTGTAAGCAGAGAGACGAAAATCTCTCATCATCACCAATCCATACTGGCTAGCGCGGTGATGAAAACTGGATAAACCACAGACATGACTGAAGCCTATATCCTGCAGTGGACTAGAAAAGGCTGTTGTTGTTGTTGTTGTTGAATTCTTCTTTCGTGACACTAAGAGTATTCATGAATAAAGACATGTCTGATGCCTCTGCCCTGCAGTGGACTAGAAAAGGCTGCATTTTGTTGTTGTTGTTGTTGTTGAGTGACAAAACGAGTATTCAGTTTATATTTTCAGACACTGGAGCCGAGGCTGTTTACTTCTGCACTGCAATTAGGGAAGTCTTCCAAAGACCGTCCTGGAAAGGCCTGGAAATGCTGGAAAGGTTTACCTCCAGTCTCTCTTAATTAGTCCGTTTCTCGTTTGCTGTATCCTATTGCGAGTTTCAGTTTCCTATACGGATGGCTTACGTCTTTCCTATTAAGCTTTCCAGGGATATATCACAAGTTTTTTTTTCTAAATATAGAAAGATTTAATATAAAATCTCATTTTTTTTATTGGCATTCGTTACTATACAGACAATCAGTTGGATAAATACTTAAGATATTAACAAAATCGACAAAAGGTTGACACAACGTTAAATATTCTTTTATTTCAATTCTTAGATACAAATATCCTTGAAGTGGTTTGTGTAAAATCAACCTATCTTAAAAAAAGTAAATAGAATTATTTGATATAACTTTTAACAGGAACTTTTTGTTTCTTTCCAAGAAATTTCAGACTTTGACTTTTATTTACACTAAACTTTTGCAATGCACACAAAAAAATCACTATCATTAACATGAACATAATGCAAAACTGGTAACTTTCAGTACAGAAATTCCTCAAAACTGATTAAAACTATGGACACTTATATTGTATATGCATGTATGTATGTATACAACAACACCATCACCACCACCACCACCACCAACAACAACAACCACAACAACAACCACAACCACAACAACAACCACAACAACAACAACAACCACAACAACAACCACAACAGCAAAAACAACAACAGCAAAAACAACGACAAAGGCAGCCTTTTCTAGTGGACAAAGGCCTCTATTTTCTTCCATGCCTGGGATCTGGCCCATTTTCATCACCAGGATGGCCACTACGGATTGGCGATTGTGGGAGAATTTAGTCTGATCATTCACAGCAAACCAAGAACCTAGTATGGATGACTCTGACTAGTACAACGAGGCTGATCATGGCTATACACAAAACTTTTTACCAATCAGAAAGGAGTATTTATTATATATATATATATATATATATATATATATATATATATGTACAATTGTACATATACTGTACACACACACACACACACACACACACACACATATATATATATATATATATATACATATATATATGTTAATTTTTATATATACACATACATATATACCGTATATAAACACACATATATATTAATAGATATCCATGTCACACATTTCCCCAAGTAGCTATCGGTCAAAAGACAAATACCTACACAAACTCTCCCGATTCTGTTGCCTATTATAAAGATACACATATAATACACCCTCGAGTTTCCTAGGTCGTTTACATTTTAATAACCACCCCCCCCCCCCTCGCCATACCAATTAACTTTTTTTCAGTCTCGCCTGTGTTCTTCCAAACAGCTTACAACTTTTAAAAGAATGTCACTAACATATGGCTCTCCATTTTCTGTACCTAAAAATATCAACAGAAAATGGACAGCAAGGTATTCTTTTTTTTTTAAGTAGTGTGTAAGCTTCAAATGTTTTTAAGATCTCTATTTACATAAGTTGGCCTAGGACGCTAAAGTATTTTTTTTAACTAGTGTGTAAGCTTCTATTCTTTTCAAGTTCTCAATTTATATGAAATTCGTAGAAAGATACTCTTGTGATAGTAGATGAGGTATTAATACGAAGACAGCTCACGAACACCGAACAAGTAGCTATATTTAGAGACAAGACAGGTATTTATGGGCCTTCAAACGATTACATATGGGCGAAAATCACTGTATATTCAATGGTTTTTGTCGATAAGGTTAACATTGGTATAAATTAGTTTTTATTTCAATGGCTTTTTTGACGTGGACCCCGATGGCGGTTGCAGTATAGAAGAAAACGTATGTGCTTTGTTTGCTGCACGTGCAATACATTCTCAATGACCCTCTCTCTCTCTCTCTCTCTCTCTCTCTCTCTCTATATATATATATATATATATATGTATGTATATATAAAATACCACATATACTGCATATACACTATGTGCACACGTACATAAACACACACACACACATATATATATATATATATATACTGTATTTATAAACAATTATATATCCATTTATATCTATATATATATATATATATATATATACATATATACATACATATATATTTCTCTCATACGCAATTCTAAGCTCTAATAAACACATTCATTATGACTTCCATAATTCTCGACATTTCTCCACTATCAAAGTGAGGATTCATCTAGTCACGGGGCGTTTGTGCCACATCGCATCACGATGCCACAATCCACTTAGCGCAGACCGGTAACACACGACACTCTGGGATTAAGCCTGGGATCAATTCTGGAATCCCGTAACCCTGGGATCAATTCTGGAATCCCGTAACCCTGGGATCAATTCTGGAATCCCGTAACCCTGGGATCAATTCTGGAATCCCGTAACCCTGGGATCAATTCTGGAATCGCGTAACCCTGGGATCAATTCCGGAATCGCGTAACCCTGGGATCAATTCCGGAATCGCGCGAGTGGTCTCGATGGGCAATGTTGACTGTGGCGTGAGGGAAGGCAGGCAAGTGCTCCATTATTAAGGCCGAAACAACTGTCAGGTCAGGTAAACTTTAGTTCGTTGGTATCGATCAA
>NC_090750.1:89561352-89576352 GCF_036898095.1 Palaemon carinicauda
GACTAGACAGGCCATTGTCCTTCTGACTAGACAGGCCTTTGACAGGCCTTTGTCCTTCTGACTAGACAGGCCTTTGACAGGCCTTTGTCCTTCTGACTAGACAGGCCTTTGTCCTTCTGATTAGACAGGCCTTTGTTCTCCTGACTAGACAGGCCTTTGCCTTTTCTGTATAGCAGAAATGAAAAAGTCGGTTTGTAGAGAACTACCTTACTAGTGTAAAAGACTGACCTTTTCAGTAGATTTGGATGTCTATTGTAATTTTGATTACTTTGCCAATTCAGCTTCCTTAGGGAGGAACTGCTACTTCATGTTAAAACTGTGAAGTCTTCCCCCATCTGCACGTTTTTGATGAAAGATCTTCCCGGTCCCGGTACCGAGCCATGTGGCCTAAATTCCATAAATCCAATACAGAGGACCCAAAGGATAAGAAATGAGTCGATAATTGTCAATTCATTCATCTCAAAGTCCAATAACTGTGATTAACTTCAAAGCTTTTAAGATCATTCTAACATGCTAACACGAATTGCGTCTTATAATTACTTCCTCAGAAGCAACTGCTCAAGTTTGCTTTATAGAGAAATGGGTGATTTCGTGCTCCAATGGAAATGCCTCCTGTCAAACGAGTTTAGCCCCGGTCAAACAAACGTTTGGCTCCTGTCAAACAAACTTTTGGCTCCTGTCAATCAAACGTTCGGCTCTTGTCAAACAAACGTTCGGTTCCTGTCAACCAAACGTTCCGTTCCTGTCAATCAAACGTTCCGGCTCCTGTCAAACAAACTTTTGGCTCTTGTCAAACAAACGTTCGGCTCTTGTCATATAAACGTTTGGCTCCTGTGAAACAATCGTTCGGATCCTTTCAAACAAACGTTCGGTTCCTGTCAGTCAAACGTTCGGATCCTGTCATACAAACGTTTGGATCCTGTAATACAAGCGTTTAGATCCTGTCATACAAGCGTTCGGATCCTGTCAATCAAGCGTTCTGATCCTGTCACACAAACGTTTGGATCCTGTCATACAAGTGTTCGGATCCTGTCAATCAAGCGTTCTGATCCTGTCACACAAACGTTTGGATCCTGTCATACAAGCGTTCGGATCCTGTCATACAAGTGTTCAGATCCTGTCATACAAGCGTTCGGATCCTGTCAATCAAGCGTTCTGATCCTGTCACACAAACGTTTAGATCCTGTCATACAAGTGTTCGGATCCTGTCAATCAAGCGTTCGGATCCTGTCAATCAACCGTTCTGATCCTGTCACACAAACGTTTGGATCTTGTCATACAAGTGTTCGGATCCTGTCAATCAAGCGTTCGTATCCTGTCAATCAAGCGTTCGGATCCTGTCAAACAAATGTTTGGATCCCGTCATACAAGTGTTTAGATCCTGTAATACAAGCGTTTGGATCCTGTCACACAAACGTTTGGATCCTGTCATACAAGCGTTCGGATCCTGTCATACAAGCGTTTAGATCATGTCATATAAGCGTTCGGATCCTGTCAATCAAGCGTTCAGATCCTGTCACACAAACGTTTGGATCCTGTCATAAAAGCGTTCATATCCTGTCATTCAAACGTTCGGATCCTGTCAATTAAACGTTCGGCTCCTGTCATTCAGACGTTCGATCCCTGTCATACAAACGTTCGGTTCCTAAGTAATACATGTTAAGGTCAAAGGTCAAGGTCAAGGTCGAGAAAAAAGTTGAGGAATAAGTTGCCGTGGCGGAGGTTAACACTCTACTGATTGCCCCTCTAGTTAAGTATGAAAAAACTTTAGTATGTTATTGATTTATATAAACAGTCGAGGAAGTGTGAATACAAACACACACACACACATCAAACTGTTTCGTATATCTAAAGCCTTTGCCTAGTGATGTAGTACATCCATTTGCCACCTTCTCAGGTCACTGATTCCATCAAATTTATTCACACCCTGACAACAACTACGGTCTCTGGCACTGGGCCAATTCCAAGCCCAATGTTGCAAGACCAGATTAGGTAAACCTGTTTGGATCCCAGCCAGGGAAATTCATTTGACCAACCCCTCTCCTCCACAGCATGGCCCAACTCGCAGGAATGTTTCGACCTGAGGGGGGGGGGGGGCGGGAAATAAATTAGAAAAGAGAGAAAATTTAAATTTATAATGAAAAGAAATTTCCTTTGTGTTACCAACGTTCGTTAGTTTGCTTAAGGTTTCGTAAATTGAAAGTACTTGAAATTTTGTAGAAGACCTCTATTATTATTATTATTATTATTATTATTATTATTATTATTATTATTATTATTATTATTATTATTATTATTATTATTATTTATTATTATTATTACTTGCTAAGCTACAGCCTTAGTTGGAAATGCAGGATGCTATAAGGCCAGGAGCTCCAAGAGGGAAAATAGAGGAAAGGAAACAAGGAAAAATAAAATATTTCAAGAACAGTAATATGAACGACTTAACGAAAACGAAAGTTTTTTTTATTTTTAATCATCATTTATAGAAAAACCCTGTCGATACATTGGTGAGATATAAGTTTATTAAATTTACCTCCGCCAACGAATTTTGGAGGTGGTTATGTTTTTGCCCCTGTTTGTCTGTTTGTTTGTGAACAATTTCCTGGCCACAATTTTGCTGAGAGTAGTGAAACTTTCAGGGATTAATTGTTATGTTGAGACCTGGAAGTTATTCAATTTTGAAACGCCTAGATCAAAGGTCAAGGTCCCGAATTAACACTAACCTTAACCCCAAGTTCGAACATGGTTGTCACACACACTTCAAATACTCCTACGGTCTATATTAATTCTGGGAAAGGCAAGCTGGTTTCGAGAAATAAGCAACTGTGGGGGAGGTCTGCACTCGGTGCTTTTCTAGTTTTACATGCAAAGGAGTTTCTTATCACGAATATATATGAAAAACAAATATACTTAGTATAGAAATATTCTTATTTTTGTAAGTATATCCGATATGATGTGTTTCTGCATAGTATTGAAGATAAATTAAGAGATTTGACAACCAAAATGAGTCAATTCATCCGAAAATATCTTATGATTTTGTTTCATAGCTCCATTTTGTACGAGTATGGCATGTAATGTTAGAGGATTGAATAGAATTAAATATGCATATCAATTCTCTCATACATTTTCCCATTAGGCAATCCATCAATGTGAATTCAAATTTTCGATATAAATATTTTCAATATAAAATAAAGCCAGATTGCAAAATGGAATATCATTCTATGCTAATGGCTGATAGGCTTTTGCAGGGCAGAGATGAATTGTACTAAACTAGAAAAGCACTTTTGAGAGTGCAGACCTCCACCGCGGCTGCTTATTTCTTGAAACCAGCATGCCTTTCCCAGAATCAATTTAGACCTTAGCCGTATTTGAAGTCTGAGTGACAACCATGTGCAAACTTGGGGTTAAATATATATATATGGATATATATATATATATATATATATATATATATATATATATATATATATATATATATATATATGTGTGTGTGTGTATGTGTGTGTGCGTATGTGTATATATATATATATATATATATATATATATATATATATATATATATATATATATTTATAGGTAGGTAGATTTAATAGGGAATTATAAGAATTTCACAGTAAAAACAGAGAACTTGAGGATAGGAACTATCAATTAAGTGAGATTTAAATGGACTATACTAAACTTTGAATTTTATGATATTAGTTGATATACTAGATTAAAAATTACCTAAAGAAAAAAAGCAATAACAAAATATTCTAATTTGCAGCTAGCCATGATGAATTACATAAGTCAAGTCCTCAACTGAGAATGAGGTTAGCTGCGGCATATCACTCGAGTAAACCAGACTCTAATTAACTCCTATGAATGGAAATAAGATCATAATTAAACAAGGAAATCTCCCGTACGTGTCGGAGTATTGCATTAAGCAATTGGAACCTCGAGGTCAGGGTCAGTCTGCCATTGAATGAGATTATATAATCAGATAATGACATCATGCTTCAAATTGATGTTTTGAAATAGAATCTTATCTCTAATTAGGCCCCTGGGTTGTAGATATATGTTAATTATTCATTTCCCTGTGAATGCAAGAGCATAACTATATAAAATATTCTAATGAGATGCATTTACACTTAACTTGCAGGGGTGCCCCTTTAGCTTTGTAAAGTTTCCTACTAGCTAATTGGTTTAAAGGTTGAAAGTTTTAAAGGTCGCTCATGAATGGCAGAGGCAAGCAAGGGACAGTGGCATTCCCCTAGCAATCAGGACAATATCCCTAGAGACTGACCATATATTATATGATCAGCGCCCAAGCCTCCTCTCCATCGAAGCTAGGACCAGGGAGGGCCAGGCAGTGGCTGCTGATGACTCAGCAGATAGACCTATAGGCTCTCCCAAACCCCCTAACCTTAGCTGCCAATATTTATTCAGGCATTTCTTTCAAACAGAGTTTTTCAAGTGGGGGAAGCTCTATCAGAGAGTAAGTGTCAGGAAGGAGGAGTTCCTCAGGGGAGTGTGCTGAGTGTAACCCCTTTTGCACTAGCAATTAATGGGATATCCTCAGACATTCCCCGGGATGTTCTCTCAACATTATTTGTGGATGATCTCTCAATATCATATGCTGGAGCTAGAATGGCAATGGTTGAGAGAGAAATACAACTCTCAATTGACAAAATTATCCATTGGGCCGATATGAATGGATTTAAGTTCTCGACAAGTAAAACTACTATTGTCCATTTTTGTCGTATCCGGGGAGTACATCCAGACCCGGATATATACATTAAAGGTGAACAGATACCCTGTGCAAGTGAAGCTAAATTTTTAGGTTTGATATTTGATTGTAGGCTTACATGGGTTTCTCACTTAAAAGCGTTAAAAGCTAAATGTCTCGAGGCTCTGAATATTTTAATAGTATTGTCCCATACATCATTTTAGGCAGACTGCAATACTATTTTCCAAAATCAGTTACGGATGTGAAATATACTCCTTAGCCACCCCAAGCCGGTTAAAGATGTTAGATTCAATACATCATGGTGGTATTAGATTGTCCACAGGAGCATTTAAAACCTCATCTATCCCAAGTCTCCTTGTTGATGCTGGAGAGTTACCTCTAGATCTTTAACGAATATCTGCTATTATTCGGTATTGGTTTAGATTGCAACGACTTCCTAATTCTTTAGCCTTTCAGACTGCAAGCCATGCAAGTCACTCAACATACTTTGAGTTGCACCCAAAGTCTCCTCAACCTTATGAGTTTCGGGTGAAACAATTTTTAAACAGTCTTGATATAATTAGAATTAGGGTGCTTCCATTTAAGGTATCATCAACGCCTCCATGGAAATTACCAGAGATATCTTTTTGTAAATATTTTATTGGAGTTAAGAAGAATATGGCTGACTTAGAATCCAGGTCTCTGTTTATGGAACATGTTAAAGAACAGAGGGGATTGACTTGTATATATACTGATGGCTCCAAATCTGATGCTGGCGTTGGATTTGGAGTACATAGTAATGGTTTTATTTTCAATATTAATCTTACCCGATAATCATGTAGCTGTCAACGCTGTTGCCGACAGAAATCTACGGTCGGGATACGCCAGCGATCGCTATACAGGTGGGGGTGAACACAACAGCGCCATCTGTGGTCAGGTACTCCAGTACTTCTTGTCAACACCACCTCAATTTTTCCTCTGTCGTGCCTCCGGCTAGACCTACATGGATACGCTGTTGATTCTGGAGTTATTGTTCACGATTTGGTGATGTATTTGCTCTAGAGTTTAGCCTTCGCTATTCAGGAAGCTTTATCATTAGCTTAGCAAGTTTTTTGGAATTAATTTGATTTAATTTTGGTGACGAAGAGAGTATGAACTCTCTTTCACTTTTAATGGCCGACCCTTCCCTTAGTCGGAAGGGTTGGTGTCGAAGAGAGTATAGACTCTCTTTCTTAATTTTGCTTAACAAAAGTTATAGATTTATTTTATATCTCTCCGCCTTTTTTAGGCCTCTTCGATTAATTTCCTTTTATTATAAACTTATTAAAATTAATTTTTATATTTGTTTATATTCGACCTTTCATAATAGTAGGCGGTCTTTTCTTGGAACCGAAGTTAATTAACATTGAGCCCGTCATTTCGTTTTTACCTGTTAACATATTATGCTATTTTAATGTTTTTGAAAGAATTTCTTTGATAGTCTCGTACTGTTTTCAAAGTTGAACTAACGTTTTGTTTTGTCTCTGCAGTTGTTGACGTTCAGAACGTTCAACTTGCGCTCTATCGATACGATAGAGAGAGAGAGTGTTCACGGTGTCACGTTGCAGTAAGAGTAAACCGATTCTAGCGTTTTGTTCATTCTTTCTTAGCTTAAATGGTTTTAATTCTAATAAAGGAACTTTTTATTTGGGAAATCTTTCAGTTTTTTTCCTTTAACAATAATATGTTTTAACGATATATATAATTGGGCTCATCTCTCAGGTTCTAAGTCAAGAGAGAGAGAGAGAGAGATAGAGACGGAGGGAGAGAGAGGAGGATAAACGTTTCGTTCAAGCGGGTAACGTTGTTATCGTTTTTGCTCTTCTCCCTAGTCTCTTTAGGGGAAGAAGGTAAACGTTTCTAGAGTTTTATTCTTGTTCCCAGGCTTTATGCGGTGAGAGATTTTAAACGTAGTTTATTTGATCTAGTGTTTAGTCTTTTCCAACCACTGAATTATTTATCTTTCATTATGTTTTTCTGTTACATTGTAATACTGTTTTCGCAATTACTAACTTTTAATGAAGGATAGAATTGCGTGTTTCAGGTACAAACCACTTAAAGTTTCGAGTTCAGTGAAATAAGTGCAAACAGAAAATCAAAAGTGATAAAGTGATAAGCGCAAAGTGTTAAAGTGTTGCGTTCGAGGGTTCGTCTGTTCGTGCCAGTTGTTCGCCTAGTCTGGGACCTCTTACAAGCTCCCAAGCAGGGGAGAAGTAACGTCGAAGGACTTATGGGTTCATCAGGCCTTGATCGACGAACAGACGTTTCCCTCCGTGGTTTCGGGTGTAACCAACTCACGTAGCCGACGTGATCACCCCACCCACACAAAGACGAGAGAGCCCATTTATTCCTCGTCTGCGGAAGAGGTTTCTCGCAGAAACCATGGACCAAATCTTGCAGCTTTTAAGTGCAAGTCGGTCCCTTCCGCGCAAGTCCAACTCCTAGGTGGAGCCATTAGCACTGGGTCAGTTCGGACTTGCTGCAGTACGACAACTGCACACCTCCCAGAGAGGCAAGGTGGTACCGCAACAGGCAGTAACTCCGTCTGTTGCCGCACCAGCTGTTTTAGACCCTCAGTCTCAACGGACAGTAGCTCCGTTTGCTGTTGTCTTTCTTAGACTCTAGTGGTCTATGCTGCAGACAATGCAGTCTCAGCTTGCGGTGTTGATGCAGGAGTTTCAGGCAGAGAAGGTTAGCACACCTCCTCCTGCGAGCGCTCCTCCACCTCTGCGCAGTCCACCCTGCCAGACGTATGATGTTGAGGCTCCTCCTGCCTCCATGCGTGAGCTGCCGCATTGGGAGTTGCCAGGTACCAGCGCTATGCAGCAACCTCCACTTTCCTTGAGGCAGGAGCCTCTTGCTATGCGGCAACCTCCTCAACCCTTGAGGCAGGAGCCTCATGCTTTGCAGCAACCTCCTCTTCCCTTGAGGCAGGAGCCTCATGCGTTGCGGCAACCTCCTCCATCCTTGAGGCAGCAGCCTCATGCGTTGCAGCAACCTCCACCATCCTTGAGGCAGCAGCCTCAGGCTATGCGGCAACCGCCTCAACTCTTGAGGCAAGAGCCTCAACTCTTGAGGCAAGAACCTCAACTCTTGAGGCAAGAACCTCAACTCTTGAGGCAAGAGCCTCAACTCTTGAGGCAAGAACCTCAACTCTTGAGGCAAGAGCCTCAACTCTTGAGGCAAGAGCCTCAACTCTTGAGGCAAGAACCTCAACTCTTGAGGCAAGAGCCTCAACTCTTGAGGTAAGAACCTCAACTCTTGAGGCAAGAGCCTCAACTCTTGAGGCAAGAGCCTCAACTCTTGAGGCAAGAGCCTCTCTCTGCGCAGCTACCTCCTCAACCCTTGAGGCAGACGCAACTCTTGAGGCAGGAACCTCATGCTATGCGGCAACCTCCTCTAACCATGAGGCAGGAGCCTCATGCTATGAGGAGCCTCATGCTATGCGGCATCCTCCTCAAACCATGAGGCAGGGACCTCATGCTATGAGGAGCCTCATGCTATGCGGCATCCTCCTCAACCCATGAGGCAGGAGCCTCATGCTATGCGGCATCCTCCTCAACCCATGAGGCAGGAGCCTCATGCTATGAGGAGCCTCATGCTATGCGGCATCCTCCTCAACCCATGAGGTAGGGACCTCATGCTATGAGGAGCCTCATACCATGCAGCATGAGCCTCATCCCATGCAGCATGAGCCTCATCCCATGCAGCATAAGCCTCATCCCATGCAGCATAAGCCGCACGCCATGCAACATGCTCTGCTTACCTTACAGCATGCTCTACATGCAGCATGCTCTGCATACAGCATGCTCTGCATACCTTACCGCATGCTCCTCAGTCACACATCTTTGGTTGTTGCCAACTCACTAGACTGTCAAGCAGTTTCATAACGTTGCCTTCTAGTCTGCTGCTTTTGCACCAGTGAAACCCTCACTGAGAGAACTTAGCTTTTCTCGGATATGGTTCCTGTAGATGAGAAAGTGCTATTCTCCCTCCTCCTGATATTCCCTTGAGGACTCTGTCATTTGGAGAGGAGCCTTTAGCTGCTTAGCCTCCTATGGACTTTTATTTAAGCATAACATGCTTCCAGGGAGGGTAATGGTTCCACTTCAGTCGCTAACCCCGTCTGTTACCACACCTGCTCCCATAGACCTTGAGCTTTGTTGCAAGACATGCAGTCCAAGCTTAGTCCTTGTTAGAGGATTTTTTGTTTACGGAGTCAGTGTGTCACTGGGAACACGTTCAACAACCAGCAGAAGTGACTTGTTGTGACGCAGTGCGGCAACCTCAGCAACCCGATAAGGAGTTGTCTGTACGACCCAGACAGTCTAGACAGCTTCGGGTTGTCGCTGTACTTCCTCGCTTCCCCATGGTTGACAGTTCACAGACTGTGCAGCAGTACCATGATCTTGTGTCCGGCTCCGTCAGACGACTGGCTTTTAAGAGCTCCCACAAGTCGTCGCTGTCTGGAGATTCTCAGATGGACTATGGATCTGACCAAGGAACTGGGCCTCCTGGTCAATTTTGAGGAGTCCCAGCTCGTCCCATCCCAGACCATTGTCTACCTGGGTATCGATCTTCAGAGTCGAGCTTTTCGGGCTTTTCCGTCGGCCCCAAGGATCTACTAAGCCCTAGAATGCATCCAGAGCATGCTGAGAAGGAACCGATGCTCAGTCAGGTAGTGGATGAGTCTAACAGGGACACTTTCATCGCTGGCCCTGTTCATCGAGTTAGGGAGACGCCACCTCCGCCCCCTTCAGTATCATCTAGCGGCTCACTGGATAAAGGACATGACGCTAGAGACGGTCTCAGTTCCTGTTTCCGAAGAGAGGAGGTCTACTCTCACGTGGTGAAAGAACAGCTTTCTTCTCAAGGAAGTCTACCTTTGGCTGTTCAGAAACCCGACTGCCGTCTCTTCTCTGACGCATCAGACACGGGCTGGGGTGCGACTTTGGACGGACAGGAATGCTCGGGAACATGGAATCAGGAGCTAAGGACACTTCACATCTATTGCAAGGAGCTGTTGGCGGTTCATCTGGCCTTGATAAACTTCAAGTCCCTCCAGCTTAACAAGGTGGTGGAGGTGGACTCTGACAACACCACAGCCTTGGCTTACATCTCCAAGCAGGGAGGGACTCATTCGTGGAAGTTGTTCTAGATCGCAAGGGACCTCCTCATCTGGTCAAAAGATCGAAAGCTCACGCTGGTAACGAGGTTCATTCAGGGCAATATGAATGTCATGGCAGATCGCCTTAGCCGGAAGGGTCAGGTCATCCCCACAGAGTGGACCCTTCACAAGAATGTTTGCAGCAGACTTTGGGCCCTGTGGGGTCAGCCAACCATAGATCTGTTCGCTACCTCGATAACCTAGAGGCTCCCGTTGTATTGTTCTCCGATTCCAGACCCAGCAGCAGTTCACGTGGATGCTTTTCTGCTGGATTGGTCCCATCTCGACCTGTATGCATTCCCGCCGTTCAAGATTGTCAACAGGGTACTTCAGAAGTTCGCCTCTCGCAAAGGGACACAGCTGACGTTGGTTGGCTCCCCTCTGGCCCGCGAGAGAATGGTTCATAGAGGTACTGCAATGGCTGGTCGACATTCCCAGGACTCTTCCTCATGGAGTGGACCTTCTACGTCTACCTCACGTAAAGAAGGTACACCCAAACCTCCACGCTCTTCGTCTGACTGCCTTCAGACTTTCGAAAGACTCTCAAGAGCTAGGGGCTTTTCGAAGGAGGCAGCCAGAGCGATTGCCAGAGCAAGGAGGACATCCACTCTTAGAGTCTATCAGTCTAAAGGGGAAGTCTTCCGAAGCTGGTACAAGGCCAATGCAGTTTCCTCAACCAGTACCACTGTAACCCAGATTGCTGACTTCCTGTTACATCTAAGGAACGTAAGATCCCTTTCAGCTCCTACGATTAAGGGTTACAGAAGTATGTTGGCAGCGGTTTTCCGCCACACAGGCTTGGATCTTTCCACCAACAAAGATCTACAGGAACTCCTTAGGTCTTTTGAGACCTCAAAGGAACGTCGGTTGTCCACTCCAGGCTGGAATCTAGACGTGGTCCTAAGGTTCCTTATGTCATCAAGATTTGAACCTCTCCAATCAGCCTCTTTTAAGGACCTCACTTTAAAAACTCTTTTCCTCGTGTGCTTGACAACAGCTAAAAGAGTAAGTGAGATCCACGCCTTCAGCAGGAACATAGTTTTCCCATCTGAAACGGCTACATGTTCCTTGCAGCTCGGTTTTTTGCTAAACGAGCTTCCTTCACGTAATTGGCCTAAGTCGTTCGAGATCCCAAGCCTGTCCAACTTGGTGGGGGACGAACTGGAGAGAGTACTTTGCCCAGTTAGAGCTCTTAGGTACTATCTAAAAAGGTCATAACCTTTACGAGGACAATCAGAAGCCTTATGGTGTGATATCAAGAAGCCTTCTCTTCCAAGGTCTAAGAACTCAGTTTCTTACCTATTCAGGCTCCTGATTAGGGAAGCACATTCTCATCTGAAGGAAGAAGACCTTGCTTTGCTGAAGGTAAGGACACATGAAGTGAGAGCTGTGGCTACTTCAGTGGCCTTCAAACAGAACCGTTCTCTGCAGAGTGTTATGGATGCAACCTATTGGAGAAGCAAGTCAGTGTTCGCATCATTCTATCTCAAAGATGTCCAGTCTCTTTACGAGAACTGCTACACCCTGGGGCCATTCGTAGCAACGAATGCAGTAGTAGGCGGGGGCTCAGCCACTACATTCCCATAATCCCATAACCCTTTTAACCTTTCTCTTGAATACTTTTTATGGGTTGTACGGTCGGCTAAGAAGCCTTCCACATCCTTGTTGATTTGGCGGGTGGTCAATTCTTTCTTGAGAAGCGCCGAGGTTAAAGGTTGTGATGAGGTCCTTTAGTATGGGTTGAAGCCCTTTATACTTCAGCACCTAAGAGTCGTTCAGCATCCTAAGAGGACCGCTACGCTCAGTAAGGAAGACGTACTTAATAAAGGCAGAGTAATGGTTCAAGTCGTCTTCCTTACCAGGTACTTATTTATTTTATGTTATTTTTGAATAACTAATAAAATAAAATACGGGATACTTAGCTTCTTTGTTAACATATATGCTGGTCTCCACCCACCACCCTGGGTGTGAATCAGCTACATGATTATCGGGTAAGATTAATATTGAAAAATGTTATTTTCATTAGTAAAATAAATTTTTGAATATACTTACCCGATAATCATGATTTAATTGACCCACCCTTCCTCTCCATAGAGAACCAGTGGACCGAGGAAAAAATTGAGGTGGTGTTGACAAGAAGTACTGGAGTACCTGACCACAGATGGCGCTGTTGTGTTCACCCCCACCTGTATAGCGATCGCTGGCGTATCCCGACCGTAGATTTCTGTCGGCAACAGAGTTGACAGCTACATGATTATCGGGTAAGTATATTCAAAAATTTATTTTACTAATGAAAATAACATATTGTAGAGGTGCACTTCCTTTAACAGCTTCAATATTTACTGCCGAACTGTATAGCATACTAACCGCTGTTGAGAAAATAGCGTTGGAAAAGGAGGGTAATTTACCATTTTTAGTGATTCAAGGAGTGTCCTTCAAGCTTTAGAAGTTTTTAATTCTAGTAACCCCCTAGTTTTATAAATTTTAGAATGGCTTTTTATTATTGGACGGAGAGGTATAATGGTTCCATTTTGTTGGGTTCCAGCACATGTAGGTGTGTGGGGGACTGAGAAGGCAGATTCACTGGCTAAGAATGCTGCATCAGAGTTGGTGCCAAGAAGGTATCCCATTCCCTGCAATGATTTCCTACCTAACATCAAGAAATTGCTTAGTGTTAAATGGCAGCAGCACTAGGATAGCCTAGATGACAATAAAATGAGAGAGGTAACAAATGTCATATCTCCTTGGAGGTATAACATGATGCCCCGAAAATGGGAGACGTCTCTTTGTCGTCTCCGTATTGGTCACACTCGGTTGACACACGAGTTTTTGCTGAAGGGCCAACACCAACCATATTGTGACGACTGTTATGTACCTGAAACAGTGAGGCATTTGTTGATCGAATGCCCCAATTATAATAATTTAAGGAATAGATATTTATTTGAGGCTCGAGGTGAGGGTGGCAGGTTCATCCTTGCCAAGATTCTTGGACATGATGTGTCCTACTGTGCAAGTGGCATTTTTAGATTTATTTCAGAAGCAGGTCTTCTGAAAACTATTTAACTTTTACAATGACATTAAACTTTTATGGTTTCAATTGAATATCCTTTTATTTTTTTTATATATATATAGACTAAATGATATCGGCATCAATGATCTTAGATGTCAGGATGCCTGAAAACTTTAAATCAATCAATCAATCTCCTAAAACCCCCAACCTTAGCTCACAAGTATAGTAAGGTTGCAAACACTAATGGCACTAACGAGTCTAAGCGGGACGCGAAGCCCCGTCTGGCAAACACCAGACAGACGTTACCAATTAGACCCTAACAACCCATTGTTTTGTCAATATCGTAACTATATATATATATTTTTTTTTAATGTGGTGCATTTACACTGACTCAAAGGGATGCCATTTTAGCTCGGAAAAGTTTCCTACTAGCTGATTGGCTAGAATCGTTCTGTCCAAGCAACCAGCTAGTAGGAAACTTTTCCGAGCTAAAAGGGCACGTCTGCGAGTCCGTGTAAATGCGCCTCAATGAAGAAATGTGTGTTAAATGCATTTACCTTCATGTACAGTCGCTATGGATTTGATAAATAAAGGAGCTTGTCATATATGTTGAAAATTAATGTATTAGGTTTTTTTTTTTTTTTTTTTTTTTTTTTTTTTTTTTTTTTTTTTTTTTTTTTTTTTATACGTTGGACCCTTTTGGCCAAGGTAGTAAGTTATTGGCCAATATTTTCCAAGAAAAGTGTAACAAGATGATATCTAAGGGGATGCCGTATAATTTTTGAAACCGAAGTTATGTGTGGAACATAATTATTATGTTACTTTATAACCAATTTCATCATTTATTTATTTAGTGTTGTAGCTGCATGAAAAAAAAAAAAAAAAAAAAAAAAAAAAACATGATCTATAGAAAATTATTGTTTAATCTTCTTGCAATTAAATAGAATCTAGCTTCTGGCCAGTACAGCGGTAACGTGTTCGCCTCGCATACGCATGGCAGCAGATCGATCCCCGCCCGGGACCATGAGTTTAAGCTGTTTACTGGGGAGGCTACTGCTGTGGTTGGGCACCACAGTGGGGCGTTGGGCTTGCCCGGCTGACGTTCTGGTGAGCCTCTATCGTGATGAAATTGGAACTGAAACCAGAGACCTTCACCTTTAAATGTTATTGAGTCAGAAGCCTTGTATGAGAACAAGATGGACCAGAGAAAAATATGTAAATATTTTTATGCTACTTGATGAAATTCATCTACATGATTGGCAGAATAATCGATTCTTGAAATATGTGGAAGTTATATTAAGATAGCCATCGTGACAGATAATATTTCTTGAATAGATTCTATTGAAAATGTAATTTTAAATGCCTTCCTCATCTAATTTCTCATTAACTTATGTGTTAATGGACCTGGCAAACTAAACATTTAGATTGCAGACGACTTATCCAGGAAATCGAGAAAATATGAAATTCTAGTTTTAAAGATGTAATGGTTGAAAAATACATTTCCTTTCTATGTGTTTATCGCCTTTATAGATATATTTGAAATAGCATTAATAAAATTTGGATTTTTTCAACTATTTTCCTTCTCATTCTTTCTAAGCTTCAACTTAGCAAAATAGGTGAACATTAATTAAGCCCAGCTATCCACAATGATAAAGATGATAAACGGACACTAAAATATATTGATGAAAACATGGAATAATGATATCAAGCATCCAATGAGCAATATATTTTATTTCAACTCTTAAAGGTTTAAAGGCCTCTCGTGAATGGCAGAGGCAAGAGACGGTCACATTGCCCTATCAAGCAGGACAATGACCTAGACTCTAGGGCCTAAAGACTAACCATATTTGCATATGATCACCGACCAGGGCCCCTTTCCATCCAAGCTAGAACCAAGGAGGGCCCGGCAATGGCTGCTGATGACTTAGTAGATAGACCTATAAGCTCCCCCAAACTCCCCATCCTTAGCTCACAAGGATGGTGAGGTTACAACGAACAAAGAAACGAATCAGTTTGAGCAGGACTCGAACCCCAGTCTGGCGTTCACCAGTCAGGGACGTTATCACAACTATTCTT
>NC_090750.1:89589626-89633494 GCF_036898095.1 Palaemon carinicauda
ATATATGGTTAGTCTCCAGGCCCTAGAGTCTAGGGCATTGTCCTGCTTGATAGGGCAATGTGACTGTCTCTTGCCTCTGCCCTTCACGAGAGACCTTTAAACCTTTAAGAGTTGAAATAAAATATATTGCTCATTGGATGCTTGATATCATTATTCCTTGTTTTCCTCAATATATTTCAGTGTTCGTTTATCAACTTCATCATTGTGGATAGCTGGGCTTAATTAATGTTCACCTATTTTTCTAAGTTGAAGCTTAGAGAGAATTAGAAGGAAAATAGTTGAAAAAAATCCAAATTTTATTAATGCTATTTCAATTACAACTATTAAAGGCGATAAACACATAGAAAGGAAATGTATTTTTTTCGATCATTACATCTTTAAAACGAGAATTTCATATTTTCTCCATTTCCTGGATAAGTCGTCTGCAATCTAAATGTTTAGTTTGCCAGGTCCATTAACACATAAGTTAATGAGAAATGAGATGAGGAAGGCATTTAAAATTACATTTTCAATAGAATCTATTCAAGAAATATTATCTGTCACGATGGCTATCTTAATATAACTTCAACATATTTCAAGAATCGAATATTCTGCCAATCGTGTAGATGAATTTCATCAAGTATCATAAAAATATTTACATATTTTTCTCTTGTCCATCTTGTTCTCATACAAGGCTTCTGACTCAATAACATTTAAAGGTGAAGGTGTCTGGTTTCAGTTATAATTTCATCACGATAGAGGCTCACCAGAACGTCAGCCGGGCAAGCCCAACGCCCCACTGTGGTGCCCAACCACAGCAGTGGCCTCCCCAGTAAACAGCTTAAACTCATGGTCCCAGGCGGGAATCGATCTGCTGCCATGCGTATGCGAGGCGGACACGTTACCGCTGTACTAGCCAGGAGCTAGATTCTATTTAATTGCAAGAAGATTAAAGAATAATTTTCGATAGATCTAGTGTGTTTTTTCATGCAGCTACAACACTAAATAAATAAATCATAAAATTGGTTAAAAAGTAACAATTATGTTCTACGCATAACTTCGGTTTCAAAAATTATACGGCATCCCCTTAGATATCGTCTCGTTACACTTTTCTGGGAAAATATTAGCCAATAACTAACTACCTTGGCAAAAAGGGTCCAACGTATAAAAAACCTTATACATTAATTTTCAACATGTATGACAAGCTCCTTTATTTATCAAATCCATAGCGACTGTAAATGAAGGTAAATGCATTTAACACACATTTTTTTAATGAGGCGTATTTACACGGACTCGCAGACGTGCCCTTTTGGCTCGGAAAAGTTTCCTACTAGCTGGTTGCTTGGACAGAACGATTCTAGCCAATCAGCTAGTAGGAAACTTTTCCGAGCTAAAATGGCATCCCTTTGAGTCAGTGTAAATGCACCTCATTAAAAAGAATATATATAGTTACAATATTGACAAAACAATGGGTTGTTATTGTCTAAATGGTAATGTCTCTGTCTGGTGTTTGCCAGACGGGGGTTCGAGTCCTGCTTAGACTCGTTAGTGCCATTAGTGTTTGCAACCTTACTATACTTGTGAGCTAAGGTTGGGGGTTTTGGGAGATTGATTGATTGATTGATTTAAAGTTTTCAGGTATCCTGACATCTAAGGTCATTGACGCTGATATCGTTTAGTCTATATATATATATATATATATATATATATATATATATATATATATATGTATATATATATATAAATAAAAGAATATTCAATTAAAACCATAAAAGTTTAATGTCATTGTAAAAGTGGAATAGTTTTCAGAAGACCTGCTTCTGAAATGAATCTAAAAATGCCACTTGCACAGTAGGACCCATCATGTTCAAGAATCTTGGCAAGGATGAACCTGCCACCCTCACCTCGAGCCTCAAATAAATATCTATTCCTTAAGTTATTATAATTGGGGCATTCGGTCAATAGATGCCTCACTGGTAGAGGTACCAAACAGTCGTCACAATACGGTTGGTGTTGGCCCTTCAGCAAAAACTCGTGTGTCAACCGAGTGTGACCAATACGGAGACGACAAAAAGACGTCTCCCATTTTCGGGGCATCATATTATACCTCCAAAGAGATATGACATTTGTTACCCCTCTCATTTTATTGCCATCTATGCTATCCCAGTGCTGCTGCCATTTATTGCAAAGCAATTTCTTGATTTTAGGTAGGAATTCATTACAGGGAATGGGATACCTTCTTGGCACCAACTCGGATGCAGCATTCTTCGCCAGTGAATCTGCCTTCTCATTCCCACACACACCTACATGTGCTGGAACCCAACAAAATCGAACCATTATACCTCTCCGTTCAATAATAAAAAGCCATTCTAAAATCTTTAAAACTAGAGGGTTACTAGAATTAAAAACTTCTAAAGCTTGAAGGACACTCCTTGCATCACTAAAAATGGTAAATTACCCTCCTTTTCCAACGCTATTTTCTCAACAGCGGTTAGTATGCCATACAGTTCGGCAGTAAATATTGAAGCTGTTAGAGGAAGTGCACCTCTACAATTGAAACCATTACTATGTACTCCAAATCCAACGCCAGCATCAGATTTGGAGCCATCAGTATATATACAAGTCAATCCCTCTGTTCTTTAACATGTTCCATAAACGGAGACCTGGATTCTAAGTCAGCCATATTCTTCTTTAACTCCAATAAAATATTTACAAAAAGATATCTCTGGTAATTTCCATGGTGGCGTTGATGATACCTTAAATGGAAGCACCCTAATTCTAATTATATCAAGACTGTTTGAAAATTGTTTCACCCGAAACCCATAAGGTTGAGGAGACTTTGGGTGCAACTCAAAGTATGTTGAGTGACTTGCATGGCTTGCAGTCTTAAAGGCTAAAGAATTAGGAAGTCGTTGCAATCTAAACCAATACCGAATAATAGCAGAAATTCGTTAAAGATCTAGAGGTAACTCTCCAGCATCAACAAGGAGACTTGGGATAGGTGAGGTTTTAAATGCTCCTGTGGACAATCTAATACCACCATGATGTATTGAATCTAACATCTTTAACCGGCTTGGCGTGGCTGATGAGTATCTTTCACATCCGTAACTGATTTTGGAAAAAATCAAGGCCTTGTATAATTTCAAAATAGTATTGCAGTCTGCACCCCATGATGTATGGGTCAATACTTTTAAAATATTCAGAGCCTCGAGACATTTAGCTTTTAACCCTTTTAAGTGAGAAACCCATGTAAGCCTACAATCAAATATCAAACCTAAAAATTTAGCTTCACTTGCACATGGTATCCGTTGACCTTTAATGTATATATCCGGGTCTGGATGTACTCCCCAGATACGACAAAAATGGACAATAGTAGTTTTACTTGTCGAGAACATAAATCCATTCATATCGGCCCAATGGATAATTTTGTCAATTGATAGTTGTATTTTTCTCTCAACCATTGCCATTCTAGCTCCAGCATATGATATTGAGAGATCATCCACAAATAATGTTGAGAGAACATCCCGGGGAATGACTGAGGATATCCCATTAATTGCTGGTGCAAAAAGGGTTACACTCAGCACACTCCCCTGAGGAACTCCTTCCTGACACTTACTCTCTGATAGAGCTTCCCCCACTCTCACTTGAAAAACTCTATTTGAAAGAAATGCCTGAATAAATATTGGCAGCTAAGGTTAGGGGGTTTGGGAGAGCCTATAGGTCTATCTGCTGAGTCATCAGCAGCCACTGCCTGGCCCTCCCTGGTCCTAGCTTGGATGGAGAGGAGGCTTGGGCGCTGATCTTATAATATATGGTGAGTCTATAGGGATATTGTCCTGATTGCTAGGGGAATGCCACTGTCCCTTGCTTGCCTCTGCCATTCATGAGCGACCTTTAAACCTTTAAACCAATTATCTAGTATGAAACTTTACAGAGCTAAAAGGGCACCCATGCAAGTCAAGTGTAAATGCATCTCAGAATATTTTATATAGTTATGCTATTGCATTCACAGGGAAATGAATAATTAACATATATCTACAACCAGGGGCCTAATTAGAGATAAGCTTCTATTTCAACACATCAGTTTGAAGCATGATGTCATTTCTGATTCTATAATCTCACTCAACATCAGACTGACCCTGACCTCGAGGTTCCAATTGCTTAATGCAATGCTATAACACGTATGGGAGATTTCCTTGTTTAATTATGATTTTATTTCCATTCATTAGAATCAATTAGATTCTGGTTTACTCGTAAACCTTTGAGCGATATGCGTGATTCATCATGGCTACCTGCAAATTAAAATATTTTCTATTGTTTTTTTTTTTAGGTAACTTTTTATCTAATATATTGACTAATATCATAGAATACAAAGTTTAGTATAGTCTATTTGAATCTTACTCAATTGACAGTTCCCATCCTCAAGTTTTCTGTTTTACGGTGAAATTCTTATAATTCCCTCCTAATCTACCTACCTATAAATATATATACATACATACATATATATATATATATATATAATATGTGTAAATATATATGCATATATATACATATATATACATATATATATATATATATATACATATATATATATATGTATATATATACATATATATGTATATATATATACATATATATAAATACATATATACATATATACATATATATATATATATATATATATATATGTATATGTATATATACATATACATATATATATATATTTATATATATATATGTATATATGTATATATGTATATATATATGTATATATATATATATGTGTATACATATACATATATATATGTATATATGTATATATACATATATATAGGCTATATGTATATATACATATATATATATGTATATATGTACATATATATATACATATATATATATATATATATATATATATATATATATGTGTGTGTGTATATACATATATATATATACATTCTATATATATATATATATGTATATATATATATATACATATATATGTATATATATACATACATATATACATATATACATATATGTGTGTATATATATACATATATATATATATATATATATATATATATATATATATATATATATACACATATATACATATATGTGTGTATATATATACATATACATATATATATATATATATATATATATATATATATATATATAAATTTTTATATATATATATATATATATATATATATATATATATATATATATATTTAACCCCAAGTTTGCACATGGTTGTCACTCAAGACTTCAAATACGGCTAAGGTCTAAACTGATTCTGGGAAAGGCATGCTGGTTTCAAGAAATAAGCAGCCGCGGTGGAGGTCTGCACTCTCAAAAGTGTTTTTCTAGTTTAGTACAATTCATCTCTGCCCTGCAAAAGCCTATCAGCCATTAGCATAGAATGATATTCCATTTTGAAATCGGACTTTATCTATTTTATATTGAAAATATTTATATCGAAAATTTGAATTCACATTGATGGATTACCTAAATGGGAAAATGTATGAAAGAATTGATATGCATATTTACTCCGCATTCAAAGTAAGATTTAATTCTATCCAGTCCTCGAACATTACATGCCATACTCGCACTAAATGGAGCTATGAAACAAAATCATAATATATTTAAGGATGAATTGACTAATTTTTTGGTTATCAAACCTCTTAATTTAACATCAATACTATGCAAAAATGCTATACTTTTCAGAAACTCATCATATCGGATATACTTACAAATATAAGAATATTTCTATACTAAGTATATTTGATTTTCGTTTACATGTAATATCTAGATATATATTCGTGATAAGAAACTCCTTTGCATGTAGACAACTAGAAAAGCACCGAGTGCAGACCTCCCCCACAGTAGCTTATTTCTCGAAACCAGTTTGCCTTTCCCAGAATTAATATAGACCGTAGGAGTATTTGAAGTGTGGTGTGTGACACCCATGTTCGAACTTGTGGTTAAGGTTAGTGTTAATTCGGGACCTTGACCTTTGATCTAGGAGTTTCAAAATTGAATAACTTCCAAGTGTCAACATAACAATTAATTCCTGAAAGTTTCACTACTCTCAGGAAAATTGTAGCCAGGAAATTGTTCATAAACAAACAGACAAACAGGGGCAAAAACATAACCACCTCCAAAATTCGTTGGCGGAGGTAAATTTAATAAACTTATATCTCACCAATGCATCGACAGGGTTTTTCTATAAATGATGATTTTAAAAACTTTTGTTTTCGTTAAGTCGCTCATATTACTGTTCTTGAAATATTTTATTTTTCCTTGTTTCCTTTCCTCTATTTTCCCTTTTGGAGCCCCTGGGCTTATAGCATCCTGCATTTCCTACTAAGGCTGTAGCTTAGCAAGTAATAATAATAATAATAATAATAATAATAATAATAATAACAATAATAATAACAATAACAATAATAATAATAATAATAATAATAATAATAATAATAATAATAATAATAATAATAATAAAGGTCTGCTACAAAATTTCAAGTACTTTCAATTTACGAAACCTTAAGCAAACTGACGAATATTGTAACACAAAGGAAATTTCTTTTCATTATAAATTTCACTTTTCTCTCTTTTCCAATGTATTTCCCCCCTCGGGTCGAAACATTCCTGCGAGTTGGGCCATGCTGTGGAGGAGAGGGGTTGGTCAAATGAATTTCCCTGGCTGGGATCCAAACAGGTTTACCTAATCTGGTCTTGCAACATTGGGCTTGGAATTGGCCCAGTGCCAGAGAACGTAGTTGTTGTCAGGATGGGAATAAATTTGATGGAATCAGTGACCTGAGAAGGTGGCAAATGGATGTACTACATCACTAGGCAAAGGCTTTAGATATACCAAACAGTTTAATGTGTGTGTGTGTGTGTGTGTGTGTGTTCACACTTCCTTGACTGTTTATATAAATCAATAACATACTAAAGTTTTTCCATACTTAACTAGAGGGGCAATCAGTAGAGTGTTAACCTCCGCCACGGCAACTTATTCCTCAACTTTTTTCTCGACCTTGACTTTGACCTTTGACCTGAACATGTATTACTTAGGAACCGAACGTTTGTACGACAGGGACCGAACGTCTGAATGACATGAGCCGAACGTTTAATTGACAGGATCCGAACGCTTGTATAACAGGATCCAAACGTTTGTATGACAGGATCCGAACGTTTGACAGCATCTGAACGTTTGTTTGACAAGAGCTGAAAGTTTGTTTGGCAGGAGCCGAACGTTTGATTGACAGAAATCGAACGTTTGCTTGACAAGAGCTGAAAGTTTGTTTGGCAGGAGCCGAACGTTTGTTTGACAAGAGCTGAACGTTTGTTTGACAAGAGCTGAACGTTTGTTTGACAAGAGCTGAACGCTTGATTGACAGGAGCCGAAAGTTTGTTTAACAGGAGCCAAACGTGTTTGACAGGAGCCAAACGTGTTTGACAAGAGCTGAAAGTTTGTTTGGCAGGAGCCGAACGTTTGATTGACAGAAACCGAACGTTTGTTTGACAAGAGCTGAAAGTTTGTTTGGCAGGAGCCGAACGTTTGATTGACAGAAACCGAACGTTTGTTTGACAAGAGCTGAACGTTTGTTTGACAAGAGCTGAACGCTTGATTGACAGGAGCCGAAAGTTTGTTTAACAGGAGCCAAACGTGTTTGACAGGAGCCAAACGTGTTTGACAGGAGCCAAACGTGTTTGACAGGAGCCAAACGTGTTTGACAAGAGCTGAAAGTTTGTTTGGCAGGAGCCGAACGTTTGATTGACAGAAACCGAACGTTTGTTTGACAAGAGCTGAAAGTTTGTTTGGCAGGAGCCGAACGTTTGATTGACAGAAACCGAACGTTTGTTTGACAAGAGCCGAACGTTTGTTTGACAAGAGCTGAACGTTTGTTTGACAAGAGCTGAACGTTTGATTGACAGGAGCCGAAAGTTTGTTTAACAGGAGCCAAACGTGTTTGACAGGAGCCAAACGTGTTTGACAGGAGCCAAACGTGTTTGACAGGAGCTGAACGTTTGTTTGACAAGAGCCGAAAGTTTGTTTGACAGGAACCGAACGTTTGATTAACAGGAGCCGAACGTTTGTTTGACAGGAGCCGAACGTTTGATTGACAGGAGCCGAACGTTTGATTGACAGGGGACAAACGTTTGTTTGACATGAGCCAAACGTTTGTTTGACAGGAGCCAAAAGTTTGTTTGACAGGAGCCAAACGTTTGTTTGACAGGAGCCAAACGTTTGTTTGACCGGGGCTAACCTCGTTTGACAGGAGGCATTTCCATTGGAGCACGAAATCACCCATTTCTCTATAAAGCAAACTTGAGCAGTTGCTTCTGAGGAAGTAATTATAAGATGCAATTAGTGTTAGCATGTTAGAATGATCTTAAAACTTTTGAAGTTAATCACAGTTATTGGACTTTGAGATGAATGAATAGACAATTATCGACTCATTTCTTATCCTTTGGGTCCTCTGTATTGGATTTATGGAATTTAGGCCACATGGCTCGGTACTGGGACCGGGAAGATCGTTCATCAAAAGCGTGCAGATGGGGGAAGACTTCACTGTTTTAACATGAAGTAGCAGTTCCTCCCTAAGGAAGCTGAATTGGCAAAGTAATCAAAATTACAATAGACATCCAAATCTACTGAAAAGGTCAGTCTTTTACACTAGGAAGGTAGTTCTCTACAAACCGACTTTTTCATTTCTGCTATACAGAAAAGGCAAAGGCCTGTCTAGTCAGGAGGACAAAGGCCTGTCTAGTCAGAAGGACAAAGGCCTGTCTAGTCAGATAGTCAGATAGGCAAAGGCCTGTCTAGTCAGATAGTCAGAAAGGCAAAGGCCTGTCTAGTCAGAAAGGCAAAGGCCTGTCTAGTCAGAAAGGCAAAGGCCTGTCTAGTCAGAAAGGTAAAGGCCTGTCTAGTCAGAAGGGCAAAGGCCTGTCTAGTCAGAAGGGCAAAGGCCTGTCTATTTAGAAGGACAAAGGCCTGTCTAGTCAGAAGGACAAAGGCCTGTCTACTCAGAAGGACAAAGGCCTGTCTACTCAGAAGGACAAAGGCTTGTCTAGTCAGAAGGACAAAGGCCTGTCAAAGGCCTGTCTAGTCAGATAGTCAGATAGGCAAAGGCCTGTCTAGTCAGATAGTCAGAAAGGCAAAGGCCTGTCTAGTCAGATAGTCAGAAAGGCAAAGGCCTGTCTAGTCAGAAAGGCAAAGGCCTGTCTAGTCAGAAAGGTAAAGGCCTGTCTAGTCAGAAGGGCAAAGGCCTCTTTATTTAGAAGAACAAAGGCCTGTCTACTCAGAAGGACAAAGGCCTGTCTAGTCAGAAGGACAAAGGCCTGTCAAAGGCCTGTCTAGTCAGAAGGACAAAGGCCTGTCAAAGGCCTGTCTAGTCAGAAGGACAAAGGCCTGTCAAAGGCCTGTCTAGTCAGAAGGACAAAGGCCTGTCTAGTCAGAAGGACAAAGGCCTGTCAAAGGTCTGTCTAGTCAGAAGGACAAAGGCCTGTCTAGTCAGAAGGACAAAGGCCTGTCTAGTCAGAAGGACAAAGGCCTGTCTAGTCAGAAGGACAAAGGCCTGTCTAGTCAGATAGGCAAAGGCCTGTCTAGTCAGATAGTCAGAAAGGCAAAGACCTGTCAAGACAAAAAGGCAAAGGCCTGTCAAGACAAAAAGGCAAAGGCCTGTTAAGTAAAAAAGGCAAAGGCCTGTTAAGTAAAAAAGGCAAAGGCCTTTCTAGTCAGAAGGGCAAAGGCCTGTCTACTTAGAATGACAAAGGCCTATCTACTTAGAAGGGCAAAGGCCTGTCTAGTCAGTAGGACGAAGGCCAATCTAATCAGTAAGGCAAAGGCCTGTCTTTTCAGAAGGGCAAAGGCCTGTCTAGTTAGAAGGACAAAGGTCTGTCTAGTCAGAAGGGCAGAGGCCTGTCTAGTCAGAAGGTCAAAGGTCTGTCTAGTTAGAAAGGCAAAGGCCTGTCTAGCCAGAAGGACAAAGGCTTGTCTAGTCAGAAGGACCAAGGCTTGTCTAGTCAGAAGGACCAAGGCATGTCTAGTCAAATAGTCAGATAGGCAAAGGCCTGTCTAGTCAGAAAAGCAAAAGCCTGTCTAATCAGAAAGGTAAAGGCCTTTCTAGTCAGAAAGGTAAAGGCCTTTCTAGTCAGAAGGGCAAAGGCCTGTCTAGTTAGAAGAGCAAAGGTCTGTTTAATCAGAAGGGCAAAGGCCTTTCTAGTCAGAAGGACAAAGGCCTGTCTAGTCAGTAGGACGAAGTCCTATCTAATCTTTAAGGCAAAGGCCTGTCTTGTCAGAAGGGAAAAGGCCTGTCTTGTCAGAAGGGAAAAGGCCTGTCTTGTCAGAAGGGCAAAGGCCTGTCTACTCAGAAAGACAAAGGCCTGTCTAGTCAGAAGGACAAAGGCCTGTCAAAGGCCTGTCTAGTCAGAAGGACAAAGGCCTGTCAAAGGCCTGTCTAGTCAGAAGGACAAAGGCCTGTCAAAGGCCTGTCTAGTCAGAAGGACAAAGGCCTGTCAAAGGCCTGTCTAGTCAGATAGTCAGATAGGCAAAGGCCTGTCTAGTCAGATAGTCAGATAGGCAAAGGCCTGTCTAGTCAGAAAGGCAAAGGCCTGTCTAGTCAGAAAGGTAAAGGCCTGTCTAGTCAGAAGGGCAAAGGCCTGTCTAGTCAGAAGGACAAAGGCCTGTCTAGTCAGAAGGACAAAGGCCTGTCTACTCAGAAGGACAAAGGCCTGTCTACTCAGAAGGACAAAGGCCTGTCTACTCAGAAGGACAAAGGCCTGTCTACTCAGAAGGACAAAGGCCTGTCAAAGGCCTGTCTAGTCAGAAGGACAAAGGCCTGTCAAAGGCCTGTCTAGTCAGAAGGACAAAGGCCTGTCTAGTCAGAAGGACAAAGGCCTGTCAAAGGCCTGTCTAGTCAGAAGGACAAAGGCCTGTCTAGTCAGAAGGACAAAGGCCTGTCAAAAGGTCTGTCTAGTCAGAAGGCAAAGGCCTGTCTAGTCAGAAAGACAAAGGCCTGTCTAGTCAGAAGGACAAAGGCCTGTCTAGTCAGAAGGACAAAGGCCTGTCTAGTCAGATAGGCAAAGGCCTGTCTAGTCAGATAGTCAGAAAGGCAAAGGCCTGTCTAGTCAGATAGTCAGAAAGGCAAAGGCCTGTCAAGACAAAAAGGCAAAGGCCTGTCTAGTCAGAAAGGTAAAGGCCTTTCTAGTCAGAAGGGCAAAGGCCTGTCTACTTAGAAGGGCAAAGGCCTATCTACTTAGAAGGGCAAAGGCCTGTCTAGTCAGTAGGATGAAGGCCAATCTAATCAGTAAGGCAAAGGCCTGTCTTTTCAGAAGGGCAAAGGCCTGTCTAGTTAGATGGACAAAGGCCTGTCTAGTCAGAAGGGCAGACGCCTGTCTAGTCAGAAGGTCAAAGGTCTGTCTAGTTAGAAAGGCAAAGGCCTGTCTAGCCAGAAGGACAAAGGCTTGTCTAGTCAGAAGGACCAAGGCTTGTCTAGTCAGAAGGACCAAGGCATGTCTAGTCAAATAGTCAGATAGGCAAAGGCCTGTCTAGTCAGAAAAGCAAAAGCCTGTCTAATCAAAAAGGTAAAGGCCTTTCTAGTCAGAAAGGTAAAGGCCTTTCTAGTCAGAAGGGCAAAGGCCTGTCTAGTTAGAAGGGCAAAGGCCTGTTTAATCAGAAGGGCAAAGGCCTGTTTAATCAGAAGGGCAAAGGCCTTTCTAGTCAGAAGGACAAAGGCCTGTCTAGTCAGTAGGACGAAGTCCTATCTAATCTTTAAGACAAAGGCCTGTCTTGTCAGAAGGGAAAAGGCCTGTCTTGGCAGAAGGGAAAAGGCCTTTCTTGTCAGAAGGGCAAAGGCCTGTCTAGTTAGAAGGGCAAAGGTCTGTCTAGTCAGAAGGGCAGAGGCCTGTCTAGTTAGAAGGGCAAAGGTCTGTCTAGTCAGAAGGGCAGAGGCCTGTCTAGTCAGAAGGACAAAGGCCCGTTTAGTCAGGACAAAGGCCCGTTTAGTCAGAAGGACAAAGGCCCGTTTAGTCAGAAGGACAAAGGTCGGTATAATCAGTAGGGCAAAGGTTTTTCTAGCCAGAGGGGCCAGGCAATATAGAAAAAAAAAGAATTCACTGTGCCAAGGGCATTCTTTAGAAGGTTACTCAAACTGGCTTAATGAAGATAAAGAAATATAGGTGTTTTTGTACTTTTCCTCAAATTCTGAAGATAAAAAAAAAGAAAGTTGGAAAGCACATAAGCCAGCCATTACCCCAAATACTTGCTACGAATGAATGAAAAGTAGTGTTCCTATTCTATATCAGTCGCTTAACTGTAATAATATATTCTAATAAATGATATAGTTGTTTGGCAAGGGCAGGGTAAGATCAAAATTTAGTTTAAAAACTTTTCGAAATCAATTAAATACTCTACATTATCTTTATGGATGATCATTTTTGTTTTAAAAGCAATTGAAAAGGATCACATTATTCCATAAACTCACAATATTCTAAAAAACAAAAGTCTTATCTTTATCTCTAAACCTGTTCTGAAAGCTATTTAAAATAACTTCAAATGTCCAATTTCATCACATGCGTGAATGCGTTCAGTCTCTTCCCTTTGCAATCCAATCCCAATCTGATTTTCCGTCTTATCTGGTGTTTTCCGGAAGAGATCTGAATGTACAGCATTTGGGACACCAATTCATAATATGCTGACGGAGAAGAAAGGAAAAGGTAGTAGGTTGGCCCAGGCACCAGCCACCAGTTAAGATACTACCGCTAGAGTTAAGGAGTTAAGGGGTCCTTTCAATGGCCAGACAGCACTACATAGCAACCTTCTCTCGAGTTATTGTTCCTTTTCCCTTTGCCTACACACACACACACACACACACACACACACCGAATAGTCTGGCCTATTCTTTACATACTCTACTCTGTCCTCATACACCTGACAACACTGAGATTACCAAACAATTCTTCTTTACCCAAGGGGTTAACTACTACACTGTAATTGTCCTTTGGCTACTTCCCTCTTAGTAACGGTAGAAGAAACTCATTAGCTATGGTAAGCAGCTCTTCTAGGAGAAGGACACTCCAAAATCAAACCATTGTTCTCTAGTCTTGGGCAGTGTCATAGCCTCTTTACCGTGGTCTTCCACTGTCTTGGGGTACACTCGGGCACGCTATTTCTAATTTACTTTTCTTCCTCTTGTTTTGTTAAAGTTTTTTATAGTTTATATAGTAGATATTTTTCTTAATGTTACTATTTTCAAAATATTTTATTTTTCTTTGTTTCCTTTCCTCACTGGGCTATTTTCCCTGTTGGAGCCCCTGGGCTTATAGTATCCGGCTTTTCCAATTAGGGTTGTAGCTTAGCAAGTCATAATAATAATAATAATAATAATAATAATTACAGTAATAATGATAATAACAGCAACAACAATAATAACAGCAACAACAATAACAACAACAACAACAACAACAACAACAATAATAATAATAATAATAATAATAATAATAATAATAATAATAATAATAAAGGGAGAAAATAAGGAAAAATAAGAATGACGTAAATGGCTGGTGAGGCGTAACAGCCTGGATCCTGGAACTGAATTCCAGAAGCCACACAGTACGCTGGACTGCTATTCATGGATACCCCTCGTGTGCTGGCGGACGCAAATCCGCTTATGAAGATTAGTTTCCTGCTTCACCAATGATGATAATGCTCGATTTTTTCGAAAGCTGACGTTTCCTTCAGGCAATCCGGTTTATTTTGTTTACTTTTTCAATGAGGAAAAATATTGCTGTTACAAATGATTTTCCCTTTGTGGATATTTTCGAATTAGTTTATTCGGTTTTGTTTACTTTGTTTGTTGGGGTTATAATTTATCTTAAATTAGTATCATGAATCTACGGTAATATCGACAGATATATACAGTATATATATAAATATATATATATATATATATATATATATATATATATATATATATATATATATACAGTATATATATATATATATATATATATACATATATATATATACAGTATATATATATATATATATATATATATATATATATATACAGTATATATATATATATATATATATATATATATATATACAGTATATATATATATATATATATATATATATATACAGTATATATATATATATATATATATATATATACATATATATATATATATATACAGTATATATATATATATATATATATATATATATATACAGTATATATATATATATATATATATATATATATATATACAGTATATATATATATATACATATGTACATATATATATATATATATATATATATATATATTATATATATATATATATTACATATATATATATATATATATATATATATGTACACACACACACACATATATATATATATATATATATATATATATATATATATATATATATTATATATATATAATATGTGTATATATATAATATATATACAATATTGTAAATATATATATACTGTATATATATATATATATATATATATATATATATATGTATAACAGATATATATATAAGCACACACACACACACATATATATATATATATATATATATATATATATATAAACAGTTATAATTAACGAACGGATAATTTATTAGAGGTGCTTAGGGGAAAATCAAAGTTCAGATGGAAAGACAAGTAGCAAATGACATGTAGGAAAAGGACTAAGGGAAAATGATGTGCAGAACAGAAGAGAATGAAGAAGACGTATACAAAATAGTGACCCCATAAGGGTAAATGCTGTAGATACGATACGATAAGACTGTGTCTTATCTAGTCGGAGCACGGGCTCTTGGGTCTTGAGTCAACCTAGAGTCAATGCTTTTTAGTTAGGCAGATTTGTATCGACTCGCAGCGGAAAATTATAGCTCGGAAAATTTTTGATTGTTGATTGGTTGGACAAGATAATTCTGACCATTCAGAGAGCAGCAAACTTTTCCGAGCTAAAAGGGCACTGCCGTGAGTCAAGTGCAAATGCGCCTCATTACAACAAATCGAGTATAGAGGGGCACTCAGTAGAGCGCAGACCTCCGCCGTGGCAGCTTATTTCATCAACCTTTTGCTCGACCTTGATATTCACCTTTGACCTTAACAATTATCAATTGATGAGGATTTTCATACATTCAAATATGAACTGAGTTTGAAGTCTCTGTAACAACAATGTCCAAACTTATGACTGTTTACGTTAATTGGACATTTTGCTTGACCGTGACCTTGACCTTTGACCTTGACCTTCCAAAATTTCATAATTTAGTTTCTTGTCCATAACAGTTAATCCCTGCAAGTTTCACCACTCTACGATTACAATTGTAGCCAGGAAGCTGTTCACAAACAATCAGATACAAACAAACACACACAAACAGGGGTGAAAACATAACCTCCTTCCAATTTCGTCGGCGGAGTTAATCAAGCTTCCTTTTTCACTTATAATGAGGCAAAGGGAAATCAAAATACGAACGGAAAAAACCCAGTTTCCAAAAATCAAATAATCTCCTCCACTTCATCACATGGATTATTAAACTCTCATTATGAAAATGATTCTAATCTGTTTTCAACTGAAAAGGAGATTTAATTAATTGATCAGATATGAAATATTTGAAATATTAGAATTTTTTGGAATGGCTCTGTAAACATAACTCTCATTAATATAAAAAATAATTTATTTTCTGAGCTATATAAACAATACTTGTAATTAATACCTATAAGGATTATCATTAATTGTTGATCGTATTTCAGGTCTTTTTTTAATATTTGTAATAACAAGTGTCTGTCACTCTGCCATTGATAAGGGACATATCAGATTAGCTACAGGATGGCAATCTCTCTCTCTCTCTCTCTCTCTCTCTCTCTCTCTCTCTCTCTCTCTCCAATTTATTTTCAATATGCTTCCAAATATGTATACAGTATGTATATATATATATATATATATATATATATATATATATATATATATGTATATATACATATATATACATATATATATATATATATATATATATATATATATGTATATATATATATATATATATGTATATATATATATATATATATATATATATATATATATATATATATATACATATGCATATTTCAACATTTACAACTTTCTCTCTCTCTCTCTCTCTCTCTCTCTCTCTCTCTCTCTCTCTCTCTCTCTCTCTCTCTCTCTCTCTCTCTCTCTCTCTATACATACACACATTTTATATATATATATATATATATATATATATATATATATATATATATATATATATATATATATATATATACTGTATATATATATATATATATATATATATATATATATATATATATATATATATTTATATATATATATATATATATATATATATATATATATATATATATATGTATGTATGTATGTGTGTGTATGTTTGTACATGCATGAGCATGAATGTGTGTATGAGTGTACATGTGCCTGAAATAATACTAATTATAAAATTTAAGATAACAGAAGCTCTCACAAAGGCCAGGCTATTAAGTAACGCTGAAAGATAAGTTTTGCCTCTGCATTTAGCAATTCACTTATTGTTCGGCTTGGAAACCTGATTATCATAAGCTAATTGGGAAAAAGTGTCTTTTTTTTTCTTTCTTTTTTACCAAAATCACAAAAAAATACCAAAAGAAAGAAATAAATCACGCCCTCTTAGGAATTTTTTTTTTTTTTTTTTTTTGTGATAATATTTCTATCACTGAATGGTTTTGCATATATTAAATTTCCCTGAAATTCTGTGGTGGATTGAGATTTAAACTGAACTGTGATGTTGAATATCATAGAAACCTTTTACATTACCCTAAGAGATGAATATATTATTATTATTATTAATTGCTAACCTAAAACCATAGTTGGAAAAGCAGGATGCTATAAGCCCAGAGGCCCCAACAGGGAAAATAGCCCATTGAGGAAAGGAAACAAGGGAAAATAAAATATTTCAAGAGCAGCAACAACATTAAAATAAATATTTCCTTTATAAATTACCTTTTAAAGTCCAAAGTTTACGTATTATATTAGAGTTTCACTTCTCATGATAAATTAAACCAACAGAAGTCAGCTTTAAAACTGGACTTGAATTCATGTTTTACGAGTTATTAGCTCATATCTTTATTGCCATTACAATTCAAGGAAAAAACCTATCTCCCATTTGGAAGTAACAATAAACACGGAAAACGATGTATGATACGATAAATACCTAATATGACAAACAGATCTTGTAGGTCCTGCAGGGCTCAAGTGTTCCTCTGTGTGATAGGACCATGGAAACAGCCCTTAAAATAAAGTAAGTAACATAATACATCAATATGGTTAAGCAAACTACGTATATTTGCTTCGAGCTAATACGCTCAGTAAATAAATAAATAAAAAGGTCGTAGCACAATACAATAAACGTGGGGGCTATTAAGAACACAGAAGCTAAATTTGGGGTAACCATATTTTTTTTTCACGACTGTTAATTTATATAATGTATATAAATTATTTGATTCATAATTTATAAATTCCAAAACATTTCCCTTTCACAATTACTGACCACTCCTCAGTAAACCACCCCCCCCCCCCCCCCCGACAAGAAGGCACCCACAGCACCCCTTCCCCCTATGGGGTTTCAGCGGCTCATACCTGGTTGCAAATATGTTGCAACTTATGATAATCAACAAATAACTAAGCACGCAATATGCATTCAAACTTGATAGGAGTTGGTACTGCATGCATACTTACATGCATACTGCACATACATACATAAACACTTTTTTCTCAATAAGTTACATGAATAAATTCGACAATATTTCACTCGCAATTCCCTCTGAGATGGTAAACAATTTAACTCTCAAGAGACTAAAAAACAGGTTTCCGCTGAATGGTAAGAATGAACGTACGTGCCAAACCAGAAGAACAAATCGTTTAAATCAGGAAGGACACACTTAAGGAGCCTGTACACGTTAAAAAAAAACGTCAAAATTTTGCATCAAAATTTTTGTATCAAAATTTTGATGCAAAATTTTTGTATCAAAATTTTGATGCAAAATTTGAGTGTGTGTGTAGGACGTTTAGATGTCAAAAAAAATTTGAAGCAAAATTTTGACATCAAAACGTCCTACACACAATCAAATTTTGCATCAAAATTTTCATATCAAAATTTTGATGCAAAATTTTGACGCTTTTTTTGAACGTGTATGGGCCCCTTTAGAAAAGGGTCCTGGTCTGAATCATGGACACAAATTCGTAGTTCGCAGATCATCAACCAAGATTTTGTGTACTGAAGAAACTAATATATTACTTATAGCCAGTTTTGCTTCACCAATCAATGACGTTAAGTAATTTACACATGAAAGTATTTATCGTCCTTCTGGACATTCAAAACAAAACAAAAAAGTAAGTTAACAATTATCTTTACAATCAGGTAACACCGAAGACGTGTTTCTCCGTCTTCCCACCTTGAGTAAAACTGCAAGTAATGTAACTACTACTGCTTGGCAGACCGAAAACACAGACGAGGAACTAATAGTACTTATAAATAAGCGTTTTGCCATAACTAATGAGGTGATCAAAGTTGTTTGTCGACCGGATTATGAAAAATTAACTAATATACTTATTTCAATCAAATGAATTTGATCAACGATGGTATTTGGGGAAAAACATCGTTTATTCGAATAGGTTTAGAGACTGAATAAGCTTGGGTTTTAGCAAATATTTTCTGAGAGAGAGAGAGAGAGAGAGAGAGAGAGAGAGAGAGAGAGAGAGAGAGAGAGAGAGAGAGAGAGAGAGAGAGAATTTTATCTGCTAATCAGAAATTCCAAGCCTATCACTGCTTTACACTGAAGGGCCACGTTCATAAGCCAAGCAAAGCAACTGAAAAACAGCCAACACAAAAGCGTTAGAACAGTCACGTTTATTCGAGCCCTTTTAGACAAAACATGATTAATCTTAAGGTCACATAGTTGTCAATGATTGATATTATGGTCCCCACCAGGCTCCTAGAGGTCTGATTCACATCAAAACCTTGTGTTATGTAACCTGCACACAGCGTTAAAACAATTGAACTCACTTGACCGAAGATACAGCTAATTATATTTCCCTTGATGTATTTGAGGACAATTTGCCCTTAAGCTATGAAAAGGCAAAAATCAATAGAGTTTACAGTCAAACCTTCGATTAAAGTTGCTTCGTCCACGAAGTATTAAAGACAGTATTGACGCTTATGCAATTTTGTGGATCACTAACAACCAGTTTTATTTCATCAAAATTATATTTCCGAGGAAAATTCCACAGGAAACTATTCATCACTAATGATTCAAAAGTTAATACATTCACAACAAAATTAACTTATTACCCTTACATTAAACTAAATAAGACTTCCTATTTTCAGATTACAAACTGATCTAAAAAAAAATATAGCTGACAACGAGTAGGCTTGTCTTCTTAACGAAGAGCAAATATGTTGAAAACCACTTTTGCCTGACTGGTCGAAAAACAGACTTGGGAACCCCCCACCCCCCACCCCCACCCCCACAGTAAGAGTTTAGTCATTAACTAATACTTTGAATACGCCTGTCCACTATTGAATGATGGAAATATGTTAATGACGGTTAAATACAAATTAAGTCGTATCAATAAAGGCTTTCCAATGAATATTTTCTCAAATATCAGAATTACACAAGAAATTCGTCATAACTTACTACGATTCTGCAAGAACCAACACATGAAAACTAACAGTAATTATCTCATTGCAAATATGGCGAAGATAAATACTATACCTAAATAGTACCTCTGTTTCAAAACGAAAGCATTTGACAATAAACACGAAATGTATGATATGCAAAATACCTTAGAATGTACACGATAAAACTGACCTTGTAAGCTCTGCAGGGCGTAGGTGTCCTCTGTGTGTGTGACAGGGGCAGAAAAAAAAACAACAGCCCTTTAAGTAAAATTCCTTAATGGAACCAAATGTATGAGAAACTCTTAATGACAAAGTTTTTTTTCATCAAAATGTCGCCAGTAATTTCCCCCTAAATGTAATCATCACTTAGTAACAAAATCAATTCATGCAAAATAAATACAACCGTTTACCGCGATACTGAACGAAGACTGTTGGTATTAATTACTGAATAAGGCTTCCCATTTTCAGATTGAAAATGGCATTTTCTTTCAAATTCACTGATACCGAGTAGACCCGCCCTCCTAAACGAAGAAGAAATATACAGAAAACCAGTTCTGTCAGGTTGGGTCGAAAAACAGGCAAAGAACCACACACACCCTTACAGTAAGAGTTAATTAGTCATTACTAATGAGGTACTTATACCTGTTCGCTCATGGAATATGAGAAAAAAAAACATGAGAGTTGCATAAAAAATAGATCGTTTCTGTAAAGGTTTTCCCAAGAATATATCCTAAAAACTTAAATAAAAAGCCGTGTTCCTACTTGTGCTTTTATCACGGCAATGTCCTCCTTTCATTTAAACTGAATTTCAATGTATATGTGGTATAGAGTCCCTTAAAGATAAAAAAAAATACTCCACTTATTTCACCAAACACTTCTGTGTATGTGCATGTGTTGAGCTGACTTAATCTAAACTTACAAATAATTTATATCCTGGGATATACTTCCGAATGTTTAATATTTCAATGGATTTGATGCTTACTGCCTTCCTGTTTTTAGTTGAGAGAGAGAGAGAGAGAGAGAGAGAGAGAGAGAGAGAGAGAGAGAGAGAGAGAGAGAGAGAGAGAGAGAGAGAGACTAATTGGTGGTCATAGCTGGCAAAGGACTTTCAAACTTATGGAAAGCGAGACAATGATTGTTTCGTAAAATCAAAATAATTAGTATTTGTCCCGTGGATTGTATGTATTTGCATTTAAATGAATGATGTGTGTATTAAACAGTATATGTATGAGCTATAACAAAGAATTAATCTTTAGTATTAGTAAAATTAAGAATGAATGTTGAGTTATCCACTGAAATACATTTTTGGTCAACTGACGAATATCTTTCCAACACACATCACCTGAAACTCTTGGTTCCTAATTACACTTTTGCAATGCAAGCAATTTACCCAAATTACACAGTTTTCACAATATCTATTAAACAGCATCACATTCACAATTTTAAAATATGAAAAAAATATCTAATAAAATTTCTTACCAGATTGAATTAAAACATGCGATTAAAAAAGTTCTTTATTCTATCAAATAAAATATTTCAATCACAGGAAAAAAATCCTTAGAAAGTAGATATTATCGACATTTAATTTGAATTATAAAATCTAGGCCTACGGCTATAGGCATTAGTATTATCTCAATTTATATGGTAAAAAATACGATTATAGGTGGTTACAGTGTGTCCAATTGGAACTCAAACTACACAGCTACAATCATACACCATCCTATTTTTAATCGAAAAGTTAAAGCCACATCTAGAAACAGTCTCATCTAATAACTTTTCACCGATTATGAGATTACCACCACACGCGAAAAAAAGAGCATTTTGGGAAATGTCTTTTCATAAAAATTCTACGCCATTAAAAGACCCTTAGAGAAATTTGATGTTTACTATCAATCATAGTAACCTACAACACCTATAATATATTCGAATCTCCAGTATTTTGAGTAATAAAACAATAGCGAGAACATAACGGAAACTGAACCTTGTAAAAGTGTGTCCCTCCTTACACTCCTTCGTTGTTCACAGAATCACAATTAAAAAAAAAAAAAAAAAAAAAAAAAAAAAAAAAAAAAAAAAACAAACAAACAAACATAAATCCTTCGTCCTCTCTCTGTGTCTGGGACAGAAATGAACCTTTTTCTACTATCTACATTGTCACGGACATCCCTAGGCAGCCCCTAAAATTTCCCCAGATCAGAATTACTTTCTCCAGGTAGTTTCCAACAAAAATTCAACCTATAGCCAACTGAATACTGTACTATGTACTCCTGTATCTTCTATGATTATAATATATTCTGTATTTAATTTTGATTATGGTATTTGTGAAACCACAAACAGTAAAATATAATTTTTTAATCTTGAACTCGTGGTCTGATTACAGTTGTGCTCTGAAAGATATATTAATCAAATTGTAATTGTAATGGTCATACCAAAAGAAAGCAATAAAACGTAATTAAGTCATTCTCATTCATTATAAATCTAATTGAAGACTAAATTACTCAAGGGTATTTAGAGAATGTTTTTCAGTTACCAGATTTGGGGATAATTTCCCAAAAGTTGTGATGCTTGATCTAAGTGCAGCATTTGATACTGTAGAACATACATATCTGATGGAAGACCTTAAAGCTGTGGGCATCGTAGAACGAGCATATGATTGGTTTGTGAGTTATCTTGAAAACCACAAAGTTAAAGTAGTAATATCAAATGTTGAATCTGAGACAAGAAAACTAACCAAAGGGGTGCCTCAAGGCAGTGTACTAGTTCCTCTCCTGTTTGAAATTTACACGATTGAACTGGCAAATATACTTGAAACTCACAGAGTTAAGTCTAAAATATACGCTGATGATACACAATTCTATTTCTCAATAGAATCAGTTGATGAAGCTAAAAGAAAGATACATGAAATAATGAACGACATTAAGGCTTGGATGTTAACAAAAAAGCTCAAGCTCAATGAAGATAAAAGTGAATGTATTATTTTTGGAAATGAAAAAGATATAAAAAGAATCAAATGCTTCCAAAGAATTGAAATAGGTCAATCGATCATTGACCTAAAGAAATCTGTCAGAAATCTTGGAGTAATCATGGATGATAGACTGACAATGAATGAACATATAAATGATATGGTAAGAAATTATAACTATCATATTAGAAACATAGCATTTATTAGTAAATACTTAGATGACAAATCTATGGCCATACTCATTAATCACCACATATTTTCAAGAATTGACTACTGCAACTCACTGTTCTATGGATTACCAAATTATCAGCTGAAGAAAATTCAGAGTACAAAACAGAGCCGCTAGATTAATAAAAGGACTACACCATAGGGAAAGAGTTACCCCTGCACTAATTAAATTACACTTGCTGCCGGTAAAGGCGAGAATTGAATACAAGCTACTCTTACCAACGTTTAAGATACTGAACCAAAATATCTAAAAGAATGCCTGAACAAACTAGAACTAAAAACAAATGTTAACATAAGACACATGAGTGACAAACATAGGCTATCTGAACCAAGAACAAATAATAAATTTGGTGAGAGGGCTTTTAGCTACTGTGCGCCTAGACATTATAATAAACTGCCAACTGAAATGAAGGACCTAAAGGGAGCAATTGAATTTAAGAAGAAACTAAAGACATTACTTTTCACAAGATAATATGATTTGGAAGATGCTACAATCAAAGAATTGTATAAGTTATAATGAAAATGTTTAGTTAGATGATTAATATGGACCCGCCCGAGAAGTAGTTCACTCGACTTCAGTGGAGGGTTGGATTTAAACCCAAAACAAGTAACAAGTAGTTAGGGAAGTGTTTCAACCAATCGGGGACCTCCACCATTGTCTGGTTTCTAAGCCTTTTCATCAGCTAAAATTATAGTATTTTGCTTAAGATCTATTCAAATATTTTTCCAATAGATTAACTGAATTATAATAGGAGTTCGGAAGATATTCGTATGAATTCAATTTGATATTTAATTGATATACAGTATACGAGTGAAATTTATAAGCAAGTTACCCCTAGATCAGTGGCCTTAAGAAAAAGAAAACGGTACAAGTTATGATTTAGAGAAAACTTTATTAAAGGGTAACTATAATATATTTAATGACCACGAATATATTTTTTTCATGTATATATAACATGATCTTGACAAATGTCATACGTTAATGCCTTTAAGAATACTATCTTCCATAACTTATATAATTGTTTGATATAGAATGAGTAAGATTTACCTGAGAATAATAAAAATATCACCATACACAAAGTAGATAGTATTTTAAGATCTAGGATTTATAGTTTGGCTATAGACTCCATATAAACCGGTATTAGACTATGTTTGTTTAACTATGTTTACAAATATCTAACTTTTAAATGAAGGGAGATGTTATGTAATCACCCTTCTGATTGGGTATACTCCCAGTACGTTGCTGGTTGACCTGTCCTGGGAGCGTTCCTGCTGTGACACCTTGATCCACGCTAAATAGTTACAGATGGCTTCAAACTGTTGGAACCTAGATATATGTCTACTTTAGGCTATAGAGCCTTTAAATATGCGGCCCCGAGACTATATAATACGCTCCCACGAAACATCCAAATGATTGAAGACATTAAGGCTTTCAAGAGGAAACTGGAAACTTTCTTATTTCAACAGTCATACAACAGTGACCATTTAAAATTAAATGAGCAATACACGATCTAAAACGATAAATACTCTAAACGAATAAGGTAAAACGACAGCGGAGGTCCTGTAGAGAGTAGGGTTCTCCTGCTGTATGGGACCGGAAAAGCAGCCATCAAAGTCAGACGTCAGAAAGAAAGAAAACCTGCTCTCCGGCCTCACCTCTCCACCACCACCACACCTCCCCATCATACGACCGACACTTCAAACCACCGAGCAAACAACCCACAAGAATTCCCCTCTCTCTTTCTTTTCTTCCAGTAAAACATACAATGTCATGTTAAAAAGGTCACTCAAAACCAGCAATATCTAAAACCAAAACCTTTAGCTACAATTCCATAAAATTTCAAAACTGAAAATCAACAATGTTTAAAACCTAGACTTCCTTGTCCACACAAGACATCTAAAATAAAGATCCATCAATCGTAAAATATGTGAGTAAACATACCAACAAGACAACACTCAACCGAGCAACATTTAGATCTCAATATACCCAAAGCGACCTGTACGAAATACAGTAAGCAACTGTTCGCCTGATACCCCCCTTTTTGTCCGGTAATTAGCAAGCTGGGATGATCCTGGTAACCAGTTGACTTGTTTTACGTCATTTTTTAACATCTCCATTATTGCCCTAAGATCAATTCTCAATCTTTTACCACTTACCAGTTTGGTAGAATAAATAGCCTCCACCAAACTCTTATTATCCACATGACCGACAACAGGAACTATGGCACAGGTATTAATATTTATCAACATTGATCTAAGATAAAGTGCCTCCTCCAATTCTTCCAACAATGCTAAAGTCTCAGCTGCCAAGGTGGATCTAACTGCTCCCTTTATCTTATTTGCATGCCTAGTAAGAGGACTTGATCTATTCCCATCAGTAATAAAAATAACAATACCCAAAGAACTACTAACCCCATCAGGTAAATTAGCCAATGATGCATCAGTAAAAACATACAAAGACCAAGGATTATCTATGCATGGGAACAGAATATAAGATTCACAAACCTTCTCAAAACCTTTCTAGCCTTAACTAAATCCTCCAAGGTTGCATGACTTACTCTAGCTGAAAGCTCCACCATATCGAAAGCCATATCAGGTCTTGAACCCAACACAATCCAAATGATTGCACTTACAATAGACCGATAACTTGTCTTCTCAAGTGCTGAAAGTTCCGAACCCCTTTTCGAAAGCCTTTCTTGATCTAATTGCTACATTTCCACACTATCTACATAACTACTTTGATCAAGTAAAAACCCCTGTTTACTTTGCACTATTCTAAAACTGACATAAGAAAAATTACCTCTCTCCATCCTACCGGCAAGAAACCTCTCTCTCAATGGCTCCATAACTTCCTCCCTAAAAACACTCGTACCTGCATGCAAAAAGTCATTTATGTGAGTAACCAAAATGCCCTCAAGTTTTTCCTTCCCAGACAATTTGTAAAATAAACTTGGCTCAATAACACACTGTTGACATCCTAATCTTTGCATCTACTCCCTAACACTCAAATAAAATTGTCTGGAAGCATCTACCAAGTCATAGAGGCACTTTTTTAGTTTCCACACCACACCCTCCACTCTTACCTCACAAGGAGGATGAATGTATACATCTCTCTCAAGGTCCCTCCCCTGAAGAAAAGCATATTTAATATCCGTAGTTCTTATTTCCCACCCCAAACTAGCTACCACTGTCAAAAACAATCTGATGGCACTCTTACCCACTCTTGGGGAATCACTCTGAAAAGTACTTTCTTCCTCAAAACCCCTCGCCACCAAACGTGCTTTTATCCCAGAATCTTTCCTAATCAGAGCCCACCTCGTTGAAATACACTTCTGACCCCAAAAAGGTACCTCTTCATAAGTGCCAAAGTCACAGTCTTTTCAGTTTTGCTTCCTGACACTCCGGCGTGTTCTGTTTGGCTTTAGTAAGTTGTAGCATATATTTTCCAACAATCATTCTCTTGTATTCGAAGTCTAATTTTAGGAACAGAGCGATTCTCACTTTCATTTTCTGCTCCAACTGGCACCTCTGACTGCACCTCACTGCTTTCAACCCCATTACCAGTAGTATCGGCTTCCCTCAAATCTGACTGAGCAAACGATGTCAAGTCCCACTCCACATCACCATCACCATCTAACCCCCTAGCTTTATTACTTATGTTCCCCGCACCATCAGATTTAAATTCCCCACTGAACTCCAACCCCCTGCTTAATAAGTCTATTTGGTGATACTCTAACAATTGCACCCCCATGCCTTACAAAGATCAACCTACCATCCTGACAAATCACCTTCCCAGGCCCAAGCCAACAATCATGACTCTCCCATTTATAAAACACACAATCACCAGGCTGGAAAACTTGCTCTGCCACCCTAACCTTACTCCTCAGAGCCCTCTTCACTCTCTCCTCGGCTTTTGTCTGTATGAAGGCCTGCCTAGATGAATGTAGAGCACTAAGATGACTAGCAAAAGATGAATGTAGAGCACTAAGATGCCTAGCAAAAGATGAATGTAGAGCACTAAGATGCCTAGCAAAAAACCTCACTGGTGGTCTTGCTCTCCAATGCAGGAACCTTATCAGGTTATGATGTTTGGAAGGTTAGGGTTTTCCCCAAAAGCCAACTGGCTTCAACAACACATCCATAGGAGTTCGAGGATATTGAACTTTTAATTTAACAAGCATCATGTCAGTGACTGCATGTATTCGCTCACACAACCCATTCTGAAACGGACTTTCAGCAGCTGTTGTGTTAATCCTCACATCTAAAACTGAAGCTACATCCCTCATCTCATCTGAACTGAATTCCCCACCATTATCATGCAATACCCCCTCCATAACCCCAAAACTTCCCACCCAAAGTTTCATTATCTGATCAATCACATTAGTGGTTTTCTTCCTATCTACGAAAGCCGAGACCACATATCTATAAGATAAAGAATCCATTTTCTCTCCTGCCAATGTTACAAATCCATAGCAACATGACAAATTCGTAGATAATTTGTATTTTTCCTAACCATACAAACCTTAGCTATTTAAATAAGGTATTACTTTCGGCGTTGCTGAAATGACGAGCAATTAAATTTTTAACGAGGGTTTACTACCCCCTCGCTAGTTAGCGAGGGGGTAGGGGAGGAGTAGCTAGCTACCCCTCCCCCCTCACACACCGGTGAACTAGTTCACTTTGCTTAGAGGTAGGACTTATCCCGGGGGACAGGGCTGGCGGGCAAGTTTGATTAAATAGCTAAGGTTTGTATGGTTAGGAAAAATACAAATTATCTACGAATTTGTCATTTGTTCCGTAACCGAAATACAAACCACGCTATTTAAATAGGGTGACTTAACCCTTAGGAAGGGTGGTAAGTCCCAGCCGTACTGGCTTTGGCTTTTTGCCCGAGGACTCAGTATCTGAGTAAGTAGAACTCAAGATAAGGAGTCCCTGCACCTCGCAAGTACCTTGCTCTGCAAGGATCGCGGCCTACGTAAGCTTGTGTGTGAAGGAATGAAGTGTGACTCATCCTAGAAAGTTGACCTGGAGTCCTTTAAATGGAATTCTAGGTTAGGACGTTCCCAATACCACCTCGTAAGGGTATGGGGGACGCGACAGTATTATCTTAATACTAGGAACACAAGGAAGCATGGTTTACCTGCAGTGGTTTGCGGTCAGCTGTGCAGAGAATCCAGGATGCTGCTTTCCCCAATAGAGGGGAGGATGAAGAAAAGAATAAGGGCCAGGCATACCTTTTCATCATGCAGACTAAAACCAGGTAACAATGCCCTCAACCTTCTGCTACTTGTCCATTAAGGAGCCTGAGGTTTAGACCAGCTGTTGTGCAGCCACCACAGGGCCGATAGAGAATGTATCGAGCCTCCTGTGGGTCACGTCTTGCAGGTAGTGGGCTGTGAAGGTCGTTTGACGCTACCAAACCCTTGCTTGTAGAACCTGCGTCACTGAGTAGTTTCTCTTGAACACCAGGGACGTAGAGATGCCCCTGACATCATGTGCTCAGGGGGCGACGTGACGGAGGAGGGTCTGGATTCAGGGAATGGTGGATAACCCTGCGAATCCACGCTGAGATAATGTTCTTAGTGACCCTCCTCTTCGTCCTGCCTGTGCTCACAAACAATGCTTGCACTCGAGGACGAACTGCAGCTGTTCTTTTAAGATAGAGCCTCAGACTCCTTACTGGGCACAGTAGGAGATGGTCTGGGTCATCTGCTACAGAACGGAGACTCGGAATCCGGAAAGAGTCGAACCGGGGGTCCGGCACTCCTGGATTTTGAGTCTAAGCTACAAACTCAGGGACGAACCTGAACGTTACCTCCCCCCATCTCCTTGAATGGGCGATGTCATACGAGAGACCATGAAGTTCGCTGACTCGCTTGGCCGAGGCCAAAGCAAGTAGGAACACCGTCTTCCAAGTCAGGTGGCGATCAGAAGCCTGGCGTAATGTTTCGAACAGAGGTCTCTTAAGAGCCCTGAGAACTCGAACCACGTTCCATGGAGAAGGTCTCACTTCCGACTGAGGGCAGGTAAGTTCATAACTTCGTATGAGTAAAGAAAGTTCTAGCGAGGAGGAAATGTCCATTCCTTTTAGCCTGAAGGCAAGACTTGAGGCTGAGCGATAGCCTTTCACTGCCGAGACTGAAAGGCGCATTTCTTCCCGCAAATACACAAGAAACTCCGCTATTGCTGGAATAGTGGCATCGAGAGGAGAGATACCCCTTCCACGACACCAACCACAGAAGGCTCTCCACTTCGCCGTGTAGACTCCTGCGGATGACTTTCGCAGGTGTCGAGACATCCTTTCCGCAACTTGTTGCAAAAAGCCTCTCTCTGTGAGGAGATGCTGGATAGTCTCTAGGCGTGAAGCCGTAGCGATGCTACGGCTTTGTGGAAGATGTTGGCGTGTGGTTGCTTGAGTAGCTCGTGCTGAGGAGGGAGTTCTCTCGGGAGTTCCATCAGGAGCTGCAGAAGGTCCGGCAACCACTCTGCGTGATGCCATAGCGGAGCTATTAAGGTCATTGACAGGTTGACCGATATTCTGGTCTTGTTGAGCACCCTTCTCATCAGACAGAACGGGGGAAAGGCGTAAACGTTGATGTTGTCCCACCGTTGCTGGAAGGCATCTTGCCAGAATGCCTTGGGGTCCGGGTTTGGGGAGCAGTACAGCGGGAGCTTGAAATTCAAGGCTGACGCGAACAGATCCACCGTCGGGGAACCCCACAAAGTCAGGACTTTGTTGGCTACTAGAGGATCCAAAGACCACTCAGTACTCACTATCTGGGATGCTCTGCTCAGACTGTCGGCGAGCACATTCCTTTTGCCCGGAATGAAGCGAGCCCATAGTGGAATCGAGTGGACTTCGGTCCATCTCAGTATCTCTACTGCAAGATGGGATAGCAGTTGTGAAAAGGTACCCCCCCTGCTTGTTGATGTAAGCCACTACCGTGGTGTTGTCGCTCATCACCACCACGGAGTGACCCGCCAGGTACTGTCGAAACTGTTGAAGAGCCAGATAGACGGCCTTCATCTCTAGCAGGTTTATGTGGAGGCATATAGGACAAATTCTTAGTAATTTGTATTTTTCCTAGCAATGCATACCACAAAACACATCTATAGGAGAATCTTGGGATACTCCTAGTTCCGACCAGAAGAATTTTGGATAGGACTCCCCCACAAATACCCACTTCTCCCCACCAGGATGACCAGAGGTCAGCTCGGGTGGCTATCTGGCCATCGAACTCCATTACAGTCCTGGTCGCCCCTGCGTATGTCGTTCTCGTTCTGACCAGATACTTATCAGTGTTGTGTTACTTGCGATGTATCCCAAGTTTTTTCCTGTACGTATGTTTTGGTTGTACGTTACCATTCAGCACAAAAATTCATGTCATATATAAAATATAAATAGAGATTTAATCTCACCTGTTCAACGTAAAAATATTTTCAGCAAGATATAACTTCAAAGGTTCTGCTGATTCAACAGTGAGATTAGCAAGATCATTCAACAATCTGGTCACAGCTGTAATAAAAGCTTCTAGAATAATGTAGTGTCCGAGTCTTATGATGGAGAAGGCAACAGGTTGCATTACAGTATTTTGCAACCTGTTGCAAAAGATGTATCAGCAATATCTGGAAGGCAACACATATCACAGGAAGCCTTTACACAAATTCAATTTAAAATCTTATAAATAACAAAAACAACCTTTACTACAAACCTGCTAGGAAGTCTCAGGTAAAACGAATACAAATCAAACGACATAATGAGAAAAATGCAAAAGTTTATTTGTTGAAAAGTTTAGTATAAAAAATAATAATGTCTTTTACAAAGTTATGGCACACAACGTTAGATAAGTTAGTGTTTCCCTATCCGCAACCACACAGTATTGGTACAGAACTCTTAAGGCCACAGTTGATTAAACATCGAAGCAGACTCACCCCTCATTTAAACAGAACTAAAACTTTAAAATTTATATGGCAAGGTTATCACCAAAATACCTTTTACAACCAAAGGTTGTACCATAGAAATTTTCCAAATTGAACATTTCACAGTAGCATTCATTTGAAGAACTCGAACCATCTCTTAAATTCTGTAGATTTGAAAATATTTCTAAGCATTGATCTGTTAAAAAGTACCCAAAAAATCAGACATGGAACCTCAAGGCAGACTTCATAAACAATCTGAGCATAAACTTCATTATCTTTGCAGAAAAATACCGTCAAATAAGGGATGAGTCAGTTATGACAGCTGATTTGGCAAGAAAAATCAGAACTTCAATCCTTCTCTGACTATCCCAAATCAGCGTTTTCAACCACTCAAAAATGTTCTCTGAACTGTGACCGCTAAGATACCGCACCTTACACAGAAAATGGTTGGTGATGCGTCTAATTATCTTTCCATATGCATTCTTAAGCTATAGAAGATACAGCTGAAGAAATACATCGAACAATTTTCAGGAGTCAGATCTCTCTTCTGCCTTTGCCGGCAGAGATTGATGGCACAAAATTAAAGGCTGGACATTTACATCAATTAAAAAACAGGAAAAGTCCAGATTACAAATAATTAGGTATGACCCATATGTTTTGTTCATCTCAGGGGATTATCCAAGAAGAGATTGGTTGAAAATGCATATCTGGAAGAATCTTATCACTACCACCGGCCATCTCCATGACAAAATAGGAAGAGAAGTAAAATGAAAAACAAATGAAGTTAAAAGCAACAATATAATGGAATGCTTAAAAAAATCCTTTCTGATATAAAAGGACTAAATAAATATGATTATTTCCCAAGGTTTCAGAATCGAAGGGATCCTTATTTCTTTTTAACAAAAAACTGGTTTTATGTCACACTCTGATGAGGTAATACGTCAAAAGTTATGAACGAATGAAATTCATACAAAACTTAAGAGAAATGACAGATACTTTGATAAGACATGGGATGCCTTTAAACTAAAAAAAAAAATATAAAAAAAAAAATAGCAATATGTTAAAACTAGGACTCTTGTTATGAGCAAATCAAAATGGGTAAACTTCCTCCTTTGGGGGTTTATAGCCTGGCTTAAACCTACAAAGTTAATTTTAGAGTCGCAGTAAAAAAAGAAAATATGATAATACTCCCTACGACTCTTCTTCAGACACCAATTATAATTACAATCATCATCACACCTATAAAGGTAGTTTGAGCAAAAAATAACAAAATAATAAACATGTTAACCATCATTCCTAATGGATGCCCTTAAAAGAATCCATTCATCTCAGAGCCATCTTTTATATTTACAAAGTAAAGCCAATGTATTCTTTTAAATCTGTCATAATACAAACAGACTATTCTTCCTTGACCTTTCTTCCTACACACGATGACACATCTGGGAGTATAAAAACATAAGACTGTAAATATCCATAGCACGTACATATATATTTATACCCTATGTACAAATTATGCAAAACGTTGCCACAACGGCTGATGGAATGGCATGAGTAATCTAAGTCAAATAATGACAGTACAAATAATATGGAAAATCATGAGAAGTCTTAGAGTCGGCCAAACATCCTGAGCTGGATACATGAGGATCCGACTTAAAACCTTTGTGTTATAAAGGCTTTCCTGCAGTTCATGTGTTAATAGTAATTTCTTTTCACAAAAGTAGTACAAGATAATTTAGCAAAAAAATAATACAATATATACATTTCTGAAATTTACCATTCTTTAAAAAATTTATATAGACTGGGATATATGCATTCAAAACTGTGTTTTTTATGTTGAAATTGGCACAGGATAACCATTCACAAACATTACACATTACATCTACTGGCAAGAAATCGAGCCAATCACTAAACACCCAATTTAACATTGTATCATAATGCATCAATACCAGATTCAAGAAACCTTTGGTTAATTTACCCTCAAAGTACAACAAAGTTCTAGCAGTATGTTTAGGAATATAATACTGTATATCAATATCTCAATGATGATAATATGCAATAACTGGAAAAACTTGTTTCAGTACATAAGTTTGGACTCTCGAGTATCCAATAATGTACGTTAAAGTTAATCTCTATCAGTCTTTTCAGAATACTGCAACTTGGTAATGAAAAGTTTCTCCACCTTCAAAGTACTTAGTTGAGTTCTTAAATTTCTCTTATAAACAAAGATGAAACAACCAAATTACAACCTAACCTTTCATAGCATTTATAGCACAAATACAATATGTCTTTCAGTACCAACATCCTTTTCAAGACATGGAATATTTTCTTCAAGGAACTTCGGTTACAGTATATCCCTAAAGAGATTAGTTGATCACATGACTGTGACGACTATTCTGAACACAACCTTCCAAGGATACAAAAGACTGGTAAATTGCAATGGTCAACTCTTGATTGTACCATCCACCGAAGATCTTCGATATAAAGTACAAGCACATCCATTATACTGATACTAAAATACTGAAATGTACCAGTTCAGATAATAACCATACACACTCATTTCTAATTCTCTATACTTAAGTCATTCCCAGATTTGTAAAAAAAAAAAAAAAATCCACTGAGCTACAAAACAGAAAATACTATACGATATATCTAAACTAAAGAATATCTGTATAGTTCTAAATCCTCTTATCACAAGGCTGGAAACTTACATTGTCGTGACATCTACCAAAATTATTTTCCATTCCGATTATCCAGCCAACTAATATTAGCTATAACTCCCAAGGAAATTTCTTAATACTTTTTATATATGTTTAATACTGTACATCCTCTGAATGCTTATTTAACAATGTGACTTATACTTTCCAGAAAGAAATTCAAGATCATGTATCATAAATTCCCAAAATATATACTCAAAAATGTGGTTCACAGCCTCCTCCTTTATAAATTATATATTCTAGAAGTGCTTCCCATAAGAGAGAGCTATCAAAATAAGCATGTGCTTTGCCTTTTATAAGTTTACAAAAGTAAATTGCACATATATAAAAATTGTATTACTGTAGATGACTGCTAAAAACATAAATAAAAATATCTTACTGGTTTGTATAAGTTTAGAGAAATAAAAATGTGTATCTATGATGCACAGTTTCTGCCACAATGCACGGTATTGTCTTTTAAAACATTTTTGTAAGTAAATTACTATGATAGCCTGTGTTGGCCTCAAGAAAACTTGAGTTTGGCTAAAACACAAGTCCTGTATTGTATCTACATATTATTATAAGTTTAAGAAATTAGGCAAATTAACACTCATAGTGTGTTTCTACAGTTTTGGCACATTGTAATGATCGATAAACTTTTGTAGGAAAAACAGACTAATCTACAAAAAACAACTGCAGCTCACTTATGAAGGAAGAACAAATGTTATCGTTAGTACCAGTTGCAAAACACCACCAAAACTGGGTTGGAAGTACATCACTAAACAACGAACAAAAGCTTATGATGTGATTCAGTATACAACAACATTCATAACAACCTGGAAGGTGTTAATAAAGATAACACTAACAAAACTGAGAAACAAATCATCATTCTTAACCCAAACTCACACTACACAGAATCGTCTCGTACATGCTCTAGCGGGCAAGTAACCCGCAAAACAGACTGCAATTTTCAATTTGTAAAATAAAGAAGAATCTTCCTTCTATGTACAAAAAAAAAAAAAAAAGATGATTTGACCTCTCAAACAAAGAAAAATCACACTATACACACCAACGCTTGTAACCTTCACTGCCTGCCCTACTTAAATGATTTTGCAGTGACCTTGGAAACAAGGAGTAACCATAGAATATTGGGGGGGAAGGGGGATATTAAGCTGTCCCCAGCCAGTTACCCCTTTATTGAGCACTCACGTAAGTCTTTGGCACAACCTTCTCCTCTCTCAAATCATATCCAGATGTACTTAATTGAGCAAAACAAAGAGCAAAGAATTAAAATCTCTTGACCTATGGCATTTCTGTTCCACGTTACTGAGTCTTACTGTTATTCGTACATTCTCATAAAAAAAACTTTTCTCAGAATTACAAAACTTTGCGGTAAACCTGATACTGTATCCATCAGAGAGCAGATACAGTTCAGTGAGAGAAATATATTACCTAAAATAAATACAGCATACCAAAAACAGAAGTCCCAAAGTTATGCATCTTCAAAATTACTAGCCTACATTCACAACTCTAACTTTATGTAACTCAAACCTCTTAAATTTCAAGAGGAAATCTTAAATGGCAAGAAGGAAGCAATTATATCCCACTTTTACATCATCAGTAATAATTTAAATCAATCATATTATCTTTAAGAAATGTCAGAATGCAAAATCAATTAAAGTTCTAAAAATAAAAAAAAATCTTCATGTTAAATTTTCTGTAATGTTGAAAAAATTTCTGAGAATTTCATAAAGTTACATGCAGAATGCATTAAGAGCATGTTTTTAAATGATCCAACAATAAGACTTTTTTGCAGAAAATAATACTTTTCATGTAAAGCTTGAATAAAGCCCCTTCGTGCACTGTGCAACAAGTGCCATCTTTCACATGCACAATGTTGACCTGAGCATTCAGCCTTGACTAACGGCATGCAAATCAGTTTATCCATCTTATGCCCATCTCTATGCTTCTGTTTATTCATGTGCCTTTATCCCTTCTTGGATTTAAATTACTATCATCAACAATTCTCCCTCTCTCTCTCTCAGACACACGCACACACAAAAGAAACACTCGACAGAGAAATATTGTTACCAGAGGACTGCAGCACAAAACTTTAACACAGAAGAAAGAGTCCTGAAAGAACCACTCAACAGAGAAAAGAAACACTAAACAGAGAAATATTGTTACCAGAGGACTGCAGTACAAAGAGTCACGAAAGAACCACTCAAAAGAGAAAAGAAACACTCGACAGAGAAATATTGTTACCAGAGGACTGCAGCACAAAACTTTAACACAGAAGAAAGAGTCCTGAAAGAACCACTCAACAGAGAAAAGAAACACTAGACAGAGAAATATTGTTACCAGAGGACTGCAGTACAAAGAGTCACGAAAGAACCACTCAACAGAGAAAAGAAACACTCGACAGAGAAATATTGTTACCAGAGGACTGCAGCACAAAACTTTAACACAGAAGAAAGAGTCCTGAAAGAACCACTCAACAGAGAAAAGAAACACTAGACAGAGAAATATTGTTACCAGAGGACTGCAGTACAAAGAGTCACGAAAGAACCACTCAACAGAGAAAAGAAACACTCGACAGAGAAATATTGTTACCAGAAGACTGCAGCACAAAACTTTAACACAGGAGAAAGAGTCACGAAAGAACCACTCAACAGAGAAAAGAAACACTCGACAGAGAAATATTGTTACCAGAGGACTGAAGTACAAAGAGTCACAAAAGAACCACTCAACAGAGAAAAGAAACACTCGACAGAGAACGATTGTTACCAGAGGACTGCAGCGCAAAACTTTAACACAGAAGGCAGAGTAAAAAAAGAAACACTCGACAGAGAAATATTGTTACCAGAGGACTGCAGCACAAAACCTTAACACAGAAGAGAGTCACAAAAAAAAAAAAACACTAGACAGCGAAATATTGTTACCAGAGGACTGCAGCATAAAACTTTTACACAGAAGAAAGAGTAAAAATTGAAATAATTACAATACAGAAATAATTACAATATTGTAATAGTCCCACAGTAATTGAGCTTATGGCTTTGTATGCAGGAGAAAGACAAGATGAAAAAAACTTCTAAGTCTTTGAGCTGTTCTTAAATAATTAAGTCTTTGCAATTAAAAGCACCGATTATTATAAGCAACAAGGAGGGGGAATGGAAGTTCTCATATGATTGATAAATACAAACAAAACAAATAAGTATCCTAAAATGAATGATGCAAGTCGCCTTACATGACAATAAATAAAAAATTATATATTTCAACATACTGTACACAGATAACGCCAACCTGATGTACATTCACAAGAAAAAAATATGATCATATCATTTATGACACAGCAACCAAATCACAACCTCAAATTAAAACGAGCTGCTACCTTGAGTGATATATGTGTGTATATATATATATACAGAGCATACATGAAATACACATCGTGTGGCTTTTGAGCACAGAAACCATCATCATACTCATGAACAATGTTCACCTCCTTTGCTATCCATATTGTGTGATGTTGGAAGGACATCTTTTTTTCAGCAAAAATCAACACGTTTTTTTTTTCTGTCACAGGCATTCTGGAAATATGGAAATATACACAGAAAACAAAACCATCAAAATAGTTTTGCTTGGTAGGCCCCCTTTATAACCTGAATCTTTATGGAACATTTAGCATTTTTGATATCAAAGAATTAACAGTGAAAAAAAAAGTAGTTTTTCTGATTCATTACAAAACACGAATCTCTCGTGTTACATTACATGGAAGATTAAAAAAACCACCTATTACCATAAAAATGGCGTACATCTATGGGATCTCTTTGAGGGCAGACTTAAAGAGTATCTAAATTGCCATGAAGAAAAATATATATATGGAATACACAAATGAGAGGAAACGCTTTAGTTCATGTTGTACTTCAGATGGAGGACATTGTTAAGTTGTGAATCCTCCACTATGCCCATTTGCTGGCGGGCCTGACGGGCATTGAGGCAGAGGTCGTGGGCATAGGCGCAGGTCGCTGGAACAGCTAAGATCTTTCTGGCCAGTAACCGTAGAGTAGACAACCCTGAAGCTGAAGTTCCTGACCACCATCCAAGAATGTCGTCGTCTTCGAGGTGCACCTGCGGGAAGAAGGTATTATCAGAATAGATATCACTTTCTAGATTTTCTGCCAACACCAGAGAAAGATAAAATTCTTAACCCATGTTCATATTTGATGATTTTACCTGAAATTATGTTATTTACAGTTTACTTATAAAAAAGTACTAAATGCACTGTTCAATCTTGGAACTTTGCATTATGAATTAGAGTATTAATAACTGCCAAGCATAAACATCACAAACAAACTTTCACTATCAGCATAAATACTGATCATTTACACACTATTAGAACTCTTTCCAATAGTATGATGAATCTGCATGAGGATGATGAGAATATGATTTTTAGCAATAAAAACATTGCACTTCTCTTCATTCATTTGTAGAAGAGACTCTAAATATGGTAAGCAGTTCTTCTAGGAGAAGGACACTCAAAAATCAAACCATTGTCCTCTAGTCTTGGGTAGTGCCATAGCCTCTGTACCATGGTCTCCCACTTTATTGGGGTAGAATTCTCTTGCTTGAGGGTACACTTGGGCACACTATTTTATCTCATTTCTCTTCCTCTTGTTTTGTTAAAGTTGTTAGTTTATAAAGGAGATATTTTTTTAATGTTGTTACTGTTCTCTTAATATTTTATTTTTCCTTGCTTCCTTTCCTCACTGGGCTACTTTCCCTGTTGAAGCCCTTGGGCTTATACCATCCTGCTTTTCCAACTAGGGTTGTAGCTTAATAATAATAATAATAATAATAATAATAATAATAATTCAGCTGTAATTAATCTATGTAACTTTGCAACATTCGAGTGTATATTTTCAAATTGTTTATGAGTATATACATCTCAGAAATGTACACAAAATAGCACATTAAGAAGGGTACTTTTGTATACTTATTTCTTTAAGTAGCCTCTAAAGGGTTAAACAGGATATCGTAATCAAACTCAAGACAAATCAGTCTCACGTAGTGAAACATTTATCAATTCCCATTTTCCAAACGAATGGGATTCAACTCTAAATCTTTCTGATACGATAAAAATTTCTAGATATGACTTTTGCTTAAATGGTAAAACAAAAGCTGCATGTCCAATGATAGTAATTTATTCTGAAGAAGTGTTTTAATTCTTTCATTCTACCTTGTTTTGAGTATTGTTCTCCTGTCTGGTGTTCAGCTGCTGATTCTCATCTTAATTTGTTGGACAGAAACTTACGATCTATTAAATTTCTTATTAATCTTTGGCACCGTCGTTCAATTAGTTCATTATGCATGTTGCATAAGATTTTTCATAACTCTGACCATCCTTTACATTCAGATCTCCCTGGACAATTCTATCCTGTTCGTAATACTAGGCAGGCAGTTAATTCTAATAGCCAGGCCTTCTCCATCATGAGGCTCAATACTAAACAGTATTTGAGAAGTCTTATTCCAGCTGTTACCAAGTTGTGGAATGATCTTCCTAATCGGGTAGTTGAGTCAGTAGAACTTCAAAAGTTTAAAGTTGGAGCCAATGTTTTTATGTTGACCAGGCTGACATGAGTCTTTTTATTGTTTATATATGACATATCTGTTTTTGACGTTGTTAATAGTTTATATAGGACATATCTGTTTTGACGCTGTTACTGTTTTCCTCACTGGGCTATTTTTCCCTGTTGGAGTCCTTGGGCTTATAGCATCTTGCTTTTCCAACAAGGGTTGTAGCTTGGCTAGTAATAATAATAATAATAATTTCTACCTTCACTTTACGGGCCTCAACGTACAAACACTAGGAGATACAAAAACATATCAAACTGAAATCTAAAATCTCGAATATTGTATCAAAAGTATATAATGGAACAATATTATCAAATTTAATGCAGTAAGTAAGATGATATTTACAATATGAAATGGGACTATTTGTTGAATTTTGCAGCTGAAAACTGCAGGGATGTGAGTCAGAGGAAGCCTATCCTGTGTCAAAATTTAAAAAAAAATTCGGCTTACAAATAATTCAACTCGCAAACAGTTTCTTGGAACCTGTTGAGTTTTTAAGTTGTGGACTTTCTGTATTATTATTATTATTATTATTATCATTATTATCATCAAACTTCTTCTTCTTCTTTATTATTATTATTATTATCAAACTTCTTCTTCTTCTTCTTCTTTATTATTATTGTTATTATTATTATTATTATTATTATTATTATTATTATTATTATTATTATTATTATTATTATTATTATTATTATTATTTATTATCAAACTTCTTCTTCTTTTTCTTTATTATTATCATTATCATTATTATAATTATTATTATTAACAATTAGTTAAGCTACAGCCCTAGTTGGAAAAGCAAGATGCTATAAGCCCAAGGGCTCCAACCGGGGAAAAATAGCCCAGTGAGGAAAGGAAATAAAAATAAAAATCCTTATGAAATATTAATATATATCAAAACACCCAAATCTTTCTACCCTTTATTATTATTATCACTTAGTTAAACTACAGCCCTAGTTGGAAAAGCAAGATGCTATAAGCCCAAGAGCTCCAACAGGGGAAAATAGCCCAGTGAAGAAAGGAAACAAGAAAATAAAAATAAAAATCACAATGTAATATCAATCTACATCAAAACACCCAAATCTTTCTACCCTTTATTATTATTATCACTTAGTTAAGCTACAACCCTAGTTGGAAAAGCAAGATGCTATAGGCCCAAGGACTCCAACAGGGGTAAAATAGCCTGGTGAGGAAAGGAAACAAGGAAATGAAAATGAAAATCCCTATGAAATATTAATATATATCAAAACACCCAAATCTAGTTGCTAATCTTTAATATTATCATTATTAGTTAAACTACAACACTAGTTGGAAAAGCAAGATGCTATAAGCCCAAGAGCTCCAACAGGGGAAAAATAGCCAGGTGAGGTAAGGAAACAAGGAAATAAAAATAAAAATCCCAATGAAATATCAATCTATATCAAAACATCCAAATCTCGCTAACCTTCATATTAACATAGGCCATGATCTCTTCGCTATCCGACACTGAGGTGTCCGGGGCAGGATTATCCATATACTCCCGAAAGGGATGGGCGTCGTTGGGCGAGCTGGTGGGCGGGGAGCCATCCGTCAAGTGGCCGTTGCTGGAGCTGTACGTCGTGGTCGTACGAGTGGTCTTCAGGTTGAGGACGCCCGTGTTGGCTTCGGTCACAGCGACGGATTTCATCATCTCCAAGACGTGGCGGTGGACTTCCGTCTTCTCGGTGTCGCTCAGGACCTGTTGGTTGGCATGTGGGAGTTAGTTGGGTTTCTGATATGGGGTTATTGTTATTGTTGTTGATATTGTTATTATTGTTATTATTATTATTATTATTATCATTATTATTATAATAATGATCATTATTATCATTATCATCATCATTATTATTATTATTATTATTATTATTATTATCACAATCATTACTATTATTATTATTATTATTATCATTATTATTATTATTATTATTATCATCATCATTATAATTATCATTACTGTTATTATTAATAATATTATTACTATTATCATCATCATTATTATTATTATCATCACAATTATTATAATTATTACTCATAACTGTCATGGAAAAGCAAAAAAAATATTTCTATGAAAAAAATATATGAATAATCTCACAGACACATTAAATCTTTGCATATCTTTCAAGTGCATTTATTATTATTATTATTATTATTATTATTATTATTATTGTTGTTTTTGTTGTTGTTGTTATTATCACTTGTTGACAAGAGGGTCAATTGCGTGCCATATTTCTCTTGACTCAAGGCCATATACAGTAGTCATGTCACAGAACAATTTGAACAAACACATTCGTAGTTATAAAATTACTCAAAGTATTTTGGCTCAACTATAAAAAAAATTAAATAATAGTAGAAAAATATTTCTATACGAACTGAAAATCACGTTTGGCTGGGTATGAATCTGGTATATGTTTATAAACTAATTCAAAATGTATGTGTCAATCCCGTAGATTTTCATTAACATACCATATATATTGTATTTCATTCATAGGGTTTTATGGTAATGTCAAACCCCTAATAAAGTTATAGTCAGCAAGTCGAGAGAGAGAGAGAGAGAGAGAGAGAGAGAGAGAGAGAGAGAGAGTCATGAAATTCATAAGACCGAAGCAGGTAAGACGTTAAAATATCTTTTTTTTTTTTCAGAAATGACAATAGGAACAATAAAACAGCTAAATACACGAATATTCTTAGAGAGAGAGAGAGAGAGAGAGAGAGAGAGAGAGAGAGAGAGAGAATCTAGGCATAATTAGTCACCTATTTTTTTTATTTATTTACTTTATGCACTAATCAATTCACAATTCACAGTTGAAAACACAAAAAAAATGTAAGTCCCAAATCTATCTAATCCACAAATCAATTCAAAATATAATTCCTTAAAAACATCAGAAAAAACATTAAATATCCAAAATCTATTTACAATCTAACTAATTCACAATCTAATTCCCTTAAAAACACCAGAAAAAAAAGAAATGATCAAAATTTATTTAATCCACAAATCAATTCAAATCTAATTCAATTGAAAACAGAAAAAAATGAAATGTCCCAAATCTATTTAATCCACAAATCATTTCACATTCTAATTCAATTGGAAACATTAGAATAAAATTGAAACTACCAATCTATTGACTTAATACACAAATCAATAACAATCTAATCCAATTGAAAACACCAGACGAAATGAAAATATCCCCAAAACGACATAAAAAACATCATTACTCTAAGCTTTGCAACATCATGCTCGTTCTCTGAATCACAGAAACTCCGTCATTGTTGTGTACGAACTCATGAAGATGCACCAACACGAAAGAGTCTCCCAGAGACTCTGCTCTTAGCTTCGAGGACCGCCTATTCGCATAAAACTACTTCGGCCTGAAGTTCGAACTTGCAGCTAATGTTTTCATGTTGGGAAGGTTGACAAAGTCTAACTTCGTAGTTTATATATGACTGTTTTATTTTAATGTTGTTACTGGATCTTAAGATATACATTTTTGATGAATTTTTTTTTTTTTTATGTCGGCTACTTCTCAATATTGGGGGAATTGCAATAGTATATAAATAGACACTCGTTACTTTATATATATATATATATATATATATATATGTATATATAGTATATATATATATATCTATATATATATATAATATATATATTTATTTATTTCCTTATTTACTTTCCTCACAGGACATACATATACATATATACACACACATATATATATATCATATATATATAACTAATTTGCTCACTGTGCTATTTTAACGTAATTACTAATCTAAAGACATTTTATATTTCTACTCATTACTTCTCACATATAGAATATTTATTTCCTTTCCTCGCTGGGCTATTTTCCTCTGTTGGAACCCTTGGGCTTACATCTTATAGCTTTTCCAGGTAAGGTTGTAGCTTAGCTAATAATATTTATAAGACTTTTTCGTCTTTTCTATCAATTTTACAAGATTCGTTTTCTTAAATACAATTAGTTGTAATTTTTATTTGAAGTAACGTGTGGCGTTTTTGCTAAATGGGGTAAAATATATTTGTTTATCTAAAGCAAATAAACCATTAATATCAACATTTTTCTCTGCTATAGTGCAGTAAAGTGGAATATGTTGAAAGAAAAAAAATGAAGAATACTCATTTTTGCTGGGAATAAAAAATATCAACATTTATCGGAAGAAATATATGTAACATGTAACACTTGTTACTTTTAAAACGGACGAGCATCTGTCACAAGTGTCATTTACATTTGTTTTAGTTACCAGCCGCTATCTACATACCGTGTTTACTATTACCAGCACAGCTGTGAAGGTCTACAATTGGACGATTCAAAGGTCGCTCGTGAATGGTAGAGGCAAGGGACAGTATAATGCCATAAGGACTGAAATATACATATGATGGAGAGCTTTTGGTAAACAAAATAAGATTATGAAATGTAAAACGCCACTATATCTAAAAAGAAAACTATTTAATCAGATGGTTATAGCAGTATTATACATATGATGGAGAGCTTTTGGTAAAACAAAATGAGATTACAAAAAGTAAAATGCCACTTAATCTAAAAAGAAAACTATATATTTAATCAGATGGGTATAGCCAGTATTAACTTATGAATTGGAAACTTGGAGCCTGAGGCGAGTGCAAGAACTTATCTGAGCCTTTGTCCTGCAGTGGACTAATAAGAAATGCAGCCGTTTCTAGT
>NC_090750.1:89633994-89651494 GCF_036898095.1 Palaemon carinicauda
TTACACTGAAGGGCCACGTTCATAAGCCAAGCAAAGCAACTGCAAAACAGCCAACACAAAAGCGTTAGAACAGTCACGTTTATTCGAGCCCTTTTAGACAAAACATGATTAATCTTAAGGTCACAAAGTTGTCAATGATTAGTATTATGGTCCCCACCAGGCTCCTAGAGGTCTGATTCACATCAAAACCTTGTGTTATGTAACCAGCACACAGCGTTAAAACAATTGAACTCACTTGACCGAAGATACAGCTAATTATATTTCCCTTGATGTATTTGAGGACAATTTGCCCTTAAGCTATGAAAAGGCAAAAATCAAAAGAGTTTACAGTCAAACCTTCGATTAAAGTTGCTTCGTCCACGAAGTATTAAAGACAGTATTGACGCTTATGCAATTTTGTGGATCACTAACAACCAGTTTTATTTCATCAAAATGATATTTCCGAGGAAAATTCCACAGGAAACTATTCATCATTAATGATTCAAAAGTTAATACATTCACAACAAAATTAACTTATTACCCTTACATTAAACTAAATAAGACTTCCTATTTTCAGATTACAAACTGATCTAAAAAAAAATATAGCTGACAACGAATAGGCTTGTCTTCTTAACGAAGAGCAAATATGTTGAAAACCACTTTTGCCTGACTGGTCGAAAAACAGACTTGGGATCTGACCCCCCCCCCCCCCCACAGTAAGAGTTTAGTCATTAACTAATACTTTGAATACGCCTGTCCACTAGTGAATAATAGAAATATGTTAATGACGGTTTAATACAAATTAAGTCGTATCAATAAAGGCTTTCCAATGAATATTTTCTCAAATATCAGAATTACACAAGAAATTCGTCATAACTTATTACGATTCTGCAAGAACCAACACATGAAAACTAACAGTAAATATCTCATTGCAAATATGGCGAAGATAAATGCTAAACCTAAATAGTACCTGTTTCAAAACGAAAGCATTTGACAATAAACACGAAATGTATGATATGCAAAATACCTTAGAATGTACACGATAAAACTGACCTTGTAAGCTCTGCAGGGCGTAGGTGTCCTCTGTGTGTGTGACAGGGGCAGAAAAAAAAACAACAGCCCTTTAAGTAAAATTCCTTAATGGAACCAAATGTATGAGAAACTCTTAATGACAAAGATTTTTTTCATCAAAATGTCGCCAGTAATTTCCCCCTAAAGGTAATCATCACTTAGTAACAAAATCAATTCATGCAAAATAAATACAACCGTTTACCGCGATACTGAACGAAGACTGTTGGTATTAATTACTGAATAAGGCTTCCCATTTTCAGATTGAAAATGGCATTTTCTTTCAAATTCACTGATACCGAGTAGACCCGCCCTCCTAAACGAAGAAGAAATATACAGAAAACCAGTTCTGTCAGGTTGGGTCGAAAAACAGGCAAAGAACCACACACACCCTTACAGTAAGAGTTAATTAGTCATTACTAATGAGGTACTTATACCTGTTCGCTCATGGAATATGAGAAAAAAAAAACATGAGAGTTGCATAAAAAATAGATCGTTTCTGTAAAGGTTTTCCCAAGAATATATCCTAAAAAACTTAAATAAAAAGCCGTGTTCCTACTTGTGCTTTTATCACGGCAATGTCCTCCTTTCATTTAAACTGAATTTCAATGTATATGTGGTATAGAGTCCCTTAAAGATAAAAAAATACTCCCACTTATTTTACCAAACACTTCTGTGTATGTGCATGTGTTGAGCTGACTTAATCTTAACTTACAAATAATTTATATCTTGGGATATACTTCCGAATGTTTAATATTTCAATGGATTTGATGCTTACTGCCTTCCTGTTTTTAGTTGAGAGAGAGAGAGAGAGAGAGAGAGAGAGAGAGAGAGAGAGAGAGAGAGAGAGAGAGAGAGAGAGAGAGAGACTAATTGGTGGGCATAGCTAGCAAAGGACTTTCAAACTCATGGAAAGCGAGACACTGATTGTTTTGTAAAATTAAAATAATTAATATTTGTCGCATGGATTGTGTGTATTTGCATTCAAATGAATGATGTGTGTATTAAACAGTATATGTATGAGCTATAACAAAGAATTAATCTTTAGTATTAGTAGAATTTAAAATGAATGTTGAGTTATCCACTGAAATACATTTTTGGTCAACTAACGAATATCTTTCCAACACACATCACCTGAAACTCTTGGTTCCTAATTACACTTTTGCAATGCACGCAATTTACCCAAATTACAGTTTTCACAATATCTATTGAACAACATCACATTCACAATTTTAAAATATGAAAAAAAAATATCTAATAAAATTTCTTACCAGATTGAATTAAAACATGTGATTAAAAAACAGTTTTTTATTCTATCAAATAAAATATTTCAATCACAGGAAAAAAAATCCTTAGAAAGTAGATATTATCGACATTTAATCTGAATTATAAAATCTAGGCCTACGGCTATAGGCATTAGTATTATCTCAATTTATTCTTATGGTAAAAAATACGATTATAGGTGATTACAGTGTCCCCAATTGGAACTCAAACCACACAGCTACAATCATACACCATCTTATTGTTAATCGAAAAGTTAAAGCCACATCTAGAAACAGTCTCATCTAATAACTTTTCACCTTTTCACTGATTATGAGATTACCACCACACGCGAAAAAAGAGCATTTTGGGAAATGTCTTTTCATAAAAATTCTACGCCATTAAAAGACCCTTAGAGAAATTTTACGCCATTAAAAGACCCTTAGAGAAATTTTATGTTTACTATCAATCATAGTAACCTACAACACCTATAATATATTCGAATCTCCAGTATTTTGAGTAATAAAACAATAGCGAGAACATAACGGAAATTAAACCTTGTAAAAGTGTGTCCCTCCTTACACTCCTTCGTTGTTCACAGAATAATAATAAAAAAAAAAAAAAAAAAAAAAAATCCTTCGTCCTCTCTCTGTGTCTGGGACAGAAATGAACCTTCTTCTACTATCTACATTGTCACGGACATCCCTAGACAGCCCCTAAAAGTTCCCCAGATCAGAATTACTTTCTCCAGGTAGTTTCCAACAAAAATTCAACCTATAGCCAACTGAATACTGTACTATGTACTCCTGTATCTTCTATGATTATAATATATTCTGTATTTAATTTTGATTATGGTATTTGTGAAACCACAAACAGTAAAATATAATTTTTTAATCTTGAACTCGTGGTCTGATTACAGTTGTGCTCTGAAAGATATATTAATCAAATTGTAATTGTAATGGTCATAGTAAAGGAAAGCAATAAAACGTAATTTAGTCATTCTCATTCATTATAAATCTAATTGAAGACTGAATTACTCAAGGATATTTAGAGAATGTTTTTCAGTTACCAGATTTGGGGATAATTTCCCAAAAGTTGTGATGCTTTATCTAAGTGCAGCATTTGATACTGTAGAACATACATATCTGATTGAAGACCTTAAAGCTGTGGGCATCGTAGAACGAGCATATGATTGGTTTGTGAGTTATCTTGAAAACCACAAAGTTAAAATAGTAATATCAAATGTTGAATCTGAGACAAGAAAAGGCAGTGTACTAGGTCCTCTCCTGTTTGAGATTTACACGATTGAACTGGTAAATATACTTGAAACTCACAAAGTTAAGTTTAAAATATACGCTGATGATACACAATTCTATTTCCCAATAGAATCAGTTGATGAAGCTAAAAAAAAGATACATGAAATAATGAACGACATTAAGGCTTGGATGTTAACAAAAAAACTCAAGCTCAATGAAGATAAAAGTGAATGTATTATTTTTGGAAATGAAAAAGATATAAAAAGAATCGAATGCTTCCAAAAAATTGAAATAGGTTAATCGATCATTGACCTAAAGAAATCTGTCAGAAATCTTGGAGTAATCATGGATGATAGACTGACAATGAATGAACATATAAATGATATGGTAAGAAATTATAACTATCATATTAGAAACATAGCATTTATTAGTAAATACTTAGATGAAAAATCTATAGCCATACTCATTAATCACCACATATTTTCAAGAATTGATTACTGCAACTCACTGTTCTATGGCTTACCAAATTATCAGCTGAAGAAAATTCAGAGTACAAAACAGAGCCGCTAGATTAATAAAAGGACTACACAATAGGAAAAGAGATACCCCTGCACTAATTAAATTACACTGGCTGCCAGTAAAGGCGAGAATTGAATACAAGCTACTCTTACTAACGTTTAAGATACTGAACCAAAATGAACCAAAATATCTAAAAGAATGCCTGAACAAACTAGAACTAAAAAAAAATGTTAACATAAGACACATGAGTGACAAACATAGGCTATCTGAACCAAGAACAAATAGTAAATTTGGTGAAAGGGTTTTTAGCTACTGTGCGCCTAGACATTATGATAAACTGCCAACTGAAATGAAGGTCCTAAAGGGAGCAATTGAATTGAAGAAACTAAAGACATTACTTTTCACAAGATCATATGATTTGGAAGATGCTACAATCAAAGAATTGTATATGTGGAGAATTTTTTAATGTTGTGTTTTCTGAGTGGGAACTTAGTCCGGGAAAGTCTCCTTATAACAGTTACATAAAGTTCAACAGGGGAGGATATGAGCACTTACTCTCGGGGCACAAACACCCTGCTAATACTTTACTGTCATAATTCACTAATCATCACTCACATACAAAAGGGAAATTTACAGTCCAGAGGCCGGAGAACTCCACACGCAAAAATATCAATAATCTATGGCCTACTCTAGCTTTGTCAGGTCTATAGTCATCTCATTCTCAGGCTCTGTTCCGGCTCCGTCCCAGCTACCCCAATGAAATGCTGGACAGGTATTTTACGTTAAGGAAATTAAGACAAAATCCAAAATGGGAGCAGTGATGTAAAGTAGTTTAAAATTTTAAAGATAAGGATCTTTACCTTCGAAGCAAATATATTAATGCAAAGTTCCTCGCTGTTACCACCTATAGACTTACTTAGGTTTTCTCTTTAAATATTGGGTACTTTGTCCCGTGATCAACTATTCATTTCACACATTAGAATAAATGAGGGAGCAAAAAAACTAAGGAGGTTTAATTAACCTAATATTGATTTATTCACAAATTTACATTAAAACAAAACGGACATCTTAACAACACAAAAAATGGTATCAAAAGAAAGGCAATTCAAATAATGAAAATGATGGGTTAGACACGTGGTCTGCAACAATCAAAAATCAAATGGGGTCTGTCACGTGGCCCACGTGACCCAGAGACTATGTTAGTCTCAAAAGGCAAAAAATTGTATAGAAAAAAATATATACACACAATCCACCGCACACAGTCCGAATAGTGTAATTAGCCAGGTTCCCTATCAAGTTAAAATTAGTCTAAGCTAAGAATTGGGGGAAAACTAAATGGCCATTGATGTAGTACCTGCACTCCTTTAAGATTAGTCCTGTGCCCGTGGTGGCTGTTGACCTGGTTGTTGCACTAATTGGCACGTTGCTCTCTTGCCTGGCTCACCCCAAGAATTCTCACTGTGGCTGTAACTAGGTACATCAGGGTCCTCTTCTTCTTAATCTCTCCGACCGGCAGCAACCTTTTGTGAGTCGAGTTTTGGGAGAGAGAGTGCGGGGGGGTGAGCCAGAAGTGCAAGGGTTCAATGACCAGGCAGGTCAGCTCAGCAGGCCAGGGCAGCTTTTCGTTGAATGGGGGTCGACACTAAGGTCGAAGAAATCACCTGGCTTCACCTTTCCAGACAGGTGAGGAGCTTGATGCGCACGGTAATCCATTGGGGTTGCCATATCGGGACTTCAGGACAGGGCAATATATTGTTGCAAGGAGTGCAGAGGAAGCAGGATTTTGTACTAAATACTTAGAGAAATCTTGCTGCTCTAAGGGAGTTTATATATACAATAATCCTACCTATTCTGGCTTGCTAAAAATAATATTTTAAATGATTAATTAGCAATGGACTGGTACGATGGGCATACATCTTAAAATTGACAAACCTTAATTGGTATTGAGAAATATAAGATGCATTAATTCAGCAGTATTGGAATTTATATAAAATGTGCAGTTTAGGAGTTTAATCTCGACCCAAGTAGTTTAAGGAAAGAACCAACATACGCCGGGTTACAACTAAGGCCCTCTATCGTGCGTATCTACGCTGTGACGTCACGAGCATGGCGTGCGCCACTGTCAACAAGTTTAGATTAGTCCTCCCTATGTTTCGTTAAAGAAAACTAAATGTAGGAGAGAATGTTTAAGGGATAGCTATAGTATTAGTAGAAGAGAGCTAAAAATACGATTGAAAGAAGAAGAGTGAAGAAAATTCTTCACACCCTGGGGATAAAGGGGAGAAAAAAGGGAGAGGGGTTAGTTCCGGCAAACGTGATTCAACTACTTGTTAGTATGAGTGAGATAAGGTTACTGGCTGAATGATGAGTGAAGTTGTTCTTCACATCATCGTCCGTTTAAAGTTAACGAAACGCTGTTGGCGTTAATTAAAATCAACTGAATCAAAAGTTATGCTTTCACGTGAATTTGGGGAGCATTGAACCACGCAGGCAATGTTTCACGGAAGCGTTAATATAAGTAAATGATCAGTGTTAACTTGAAACGTACGATGCAATGGTAATTAAACAATTAAAAATACTCAATTCTTCCCACCCTAGGGGTACGGATAGAGCAAAGAAAACGTAATCCAATGTCAGTCGAGTTCAGCAACAAGTCCGGCCAAATGACAAATTAAAAATTATGGGGGTGAATCCCAATCCCGGTCTGACACCCAACGTTTTACATGAAATGATTTTACATATAAAGTGACTGGCATGATCGTAATATAAGCTTTGAATTCGTCGAGTGACAAAGGGAGAAAAGTTACCTTATTCTCAGCGTTAAAATTTGAAAAATCATCTGACTCTAGTTTGAATGACAAAGTGAGACGAACTAGGTCCATGGGGACATCGTATTTCTGACAGCTAAGGTCTTGGATGTCATCTTCAAGGGAAATGTTTGCAAGGAGAACATTAAAAACAAAGCTTATATTCAGCACGAACTGAAGGATGTCAGGAGGATTATAATAAAATGACAAATTGTCAAGGCAAGAATTAAATTTACGTTTTAAAGTTAAAGCATGGGACTGACCGAAAAAATGCTGCTGTACGACTTGGCAATAATAATAAATGCTTACAGTTGCACCATATAAAAGTGAATGAAGATAATGAATGGCGTTCAATGTACCGTTATCCTTAAGCAAAGTTATTTGTAAACAGGCTCTTAGCTCCGGTGCTAGGTCTACATGTGTGACCTTCGCTAAATCAGCCGTCAGTGCACAAGGTTCATTTCTGACTGCTAAGGTCTTAACCTTGCAATCACGCGGCTCTTTCTGAGGGCGGGTTTCAAATCTTGACGGGGATGTTTTAGCGTCAACACGTGTTGGAGCGGATGTTACGGGCTTAAGAATAGGACAATCAGGCAACGTGAGCACTGGTCCATGAGATGGTACGACTTTAATGATTGAATCTACAACCGGTACAGGCTTCAGCTGGCCATCACGCACACGGTTAAGTTGTGTGGTATCTGCGCTACCACTTGGGGGGTCCATGACAAGACAATGAATGGTATTTCCTCCGGGACGGACTGTCACCGGCGGCAAAGACAAAGGGGGTTGAGGGTGATCAAACACTGGCGGCTTAAGGTTTGGAGATGAGGACGGAGCACGTGGGACTGACACAAATTCACTAATCGTATGCCGTGTTGGCAACATAGTATTGAAATGTGATGATTTTACTGGTTGGGGAATTGAGACAAAATTATGAACATTGTGCTTGACTGCTGATATATTAGAAGTAACAATTAGGGGACTGTTAAAAGCATTTACAACAGGACGTGTCACTGAAGGTGTCACCCTCAAAGAAGAATTAGACTGATTAGCTTTAATAGCTAAATTGGGATGAGCCATGAGGCTATTAAAGGCAATTTCAATTTTACTTGAACAGGCAGCAAGCACGGAATAGTTTAATTTAACAATGGGATGGTCGTAATGACGTCTCCAAAAATTCTTGTAATTAAAAAGTTCGTCTCTTACTTTACTAATTTCACTTTTAAAATGACCCACGGCTTCAGGACCCATGTTGGGAAAATCTACTGAAGCGAGAGCATGAAGTGCTAGGTCTGCGTCCTCACAAACAAAGGTTAATGTCAACTCCTGTTCCTTAAGCCTAGCGTTAATCTCCTCGGGGCTAAGCGTTTCCGCCTTAGGCGGTGGAGGGTTGTTTACGTTAAACATGAACTCCGCCATCTTGGAATGACCACGTTTGATGAACGGATTCGCAAAACCAAACAAGGGATAAATCTGAATTTTAAAGGAATGGGAAAATGAAACTTTACAAATTTGAAAGCGTGATAATTGAACATTTAAATTTACTCATGATGAGGGTTAAATTGTTTAAATGATAAATCAAAATGTAAATCACAAAATTACTTTAACATTCAAAGTGACCGGGTCCAACAAAGCAGACGATGCCCAGGTCACGTGACTTTAGACTTTGCTAAAAATGTATATACGCACGTGGCGATAATGACTAATTAATTTACTTTAAAGTAGAACATATTAGAAAGCACATGGGCTTATGAATGCAAAGATTCATGTTAAAAGTTAAAATAACAGGTCGAGGCTGACACTGTTGTGACGATTTCACAATTACGGGCGCACTAAGGCGACCACTGATCTATTCAAAATGTAAATAGGTGCACTAGGCAACGACTTTAAAGAGCACTCTCGTGGAGGCTAAACATATATAAAATTTCCCTCACGCGGAGGTAAAACAAAAATATCCTCGCTAAAGGACAAAAACAATATCTCCTCGCTAAAGGAAATTAAATGAACTACACGCAGTAATTTACTCACGGTAGCAAACAATTACACACCCTTAGTTTGGGCTGTAAACAAGATCCGCCATCTCGGAACAAACACGTGGAATGAAACGGACTTGGTTGAAATTAAGTTTCTACGTTACTCGTAAGAAGACTAAAAATTATGTTACGCCAATTCGCTCTTTAGGACAAGGACACGTGCTAGGTATACGGGAAACGTTAGTTATAAAAGTTATTGTTGGTTAGGGAAGGTAAACGACACAAAGGAAGGTAGGCCAAGGTACAAAATGTTACAAATTAGATGCTTACCTAGCAAAATTAGTTGACAGGACGAGTACACCGGTGCTCTAGCTGAGCAGTAATTACGGGCGTCTGAACAACAAAAAACCTTAGTTCAAGTAGCTGAGAACTTTCTGGTATAAGTGGATTCCGCCACACGTGGGTGAACGGATCCGAGATAAAGTGAAGTTCCTACGACAAATTCTAGTCTTTCTGTAGAGAACATTCAAGCAACAAATTAACCTGGTTACGTAGCTCTTTCCTTAAACACGTGGTCGATACAAAAAGATCATGTTGATTACAAATTTCTCTTCCCAATTAAAGTCTGGGCATTACACATTCGACAAACTGGCTGTGTGCGTGTGGGTAAGTGATATAGCGAGTTACTATATGCTTAATCAAGCTGATTAATTAGGTTAATGCTTCACAAGTCGAAGGTAAAGGATCCGGTTCAAAGGACCACTCGTGTGGAGAATTTTTTAATGTTGTGCTTTCTGAGTGGGAACTTAGTCCGGGAAAGTCTCCTTATAACAGTTACATAAAGTTCAACAGGGGAGGATATGAGCACTTACTCTCGGGGCACAAACACCCTGCTAATACTTTACTGTCACAATTCACTAACCATCACTCACATACAAAAGGGAAATTTACAGTCCAGAGGCCGGAGAACTCCACACGCAGAAATATCAATAATTTATGGCCTACTCTAGCTTTGTCAGGTCTATAGTCATCTCATTCTCAGGCTCTGTTCCGGCTCCGTCCCAGCTACCCCAATGAAATGCTGGACAGGTATTTTACGTTAAGGAAATTAAGACAAAATCCAAAATGGGAGCAGTGATGTAAAGTAGTTTAAAAGTTTAAAGATAAGGATCTTTACCTTCGAAGCAAATATATTAATGCAAAGTTCCTCGCTGTTACCACCTATAGACTTACTTAGGTTTTCTCTTTAAATATTGGGTACTTTGTCCCGTGATCAACTATTCATTTCACACATTAAAATAAATGAGGGAGCAAAAATACTAAGGAGGTTTAATTAACCTAATATTGATTTATTCACAAATTTACATCAAAGCAAAACGGACATCTTAACAACACAAAAAATGGTATTAAAAGAGATGCAAATTAAAAGCAATTCAAAATTATAAAGATGATGGTTTAGACACAGTCTGCAATAATCAAAAATCAAAATGGGGTCTGGCACGTGGCCCACGTGACCCAGAGACTATGTTAGTCTCAAAAGGCAAAAAATTGTATAGAAAAAAATATATACACACAATCCCACCGCACACAGTCCGAATAGTGTAATTAGCCAGGTTCCCTATCAAGTTAAAATTAGTCTAAGCTAAGAATTGGGGGAAAACTAAATGGCCATTGATGTAGTACCTGCACTCCTTTAAGATTAGTCCTGTGCCCGTGGTGGCTGTTGACCTGGTTGTTGCACTAATTGGCACGTTGCTCTCTTGCCTGGCTCACCCCAAGAATTCTCACTGTGGCTGTACCTAGGTACATCAGGGTCCTCTTCTTCTTAATCTCTCCGACTGGCAGCAACCTTTTGTGAGTCGAGTTTTGGGAGAGAGAGTGCGGGGGGGGTGAGCCAGAAGTGCAAGGGTTCAATGACCAGGCAGGTCAGCTCAGCAGGCCAGGGCTGCTTCTCGTTGAATGGGGGTCGACACTAAGGTCGAAGAGATCACCTGGCTTCACCTTTCCAGACAGGTGAGGAGCTTGATGCGCACGGTAATCCATTGGGGTTGCCATATCGGGACTTCAGGACAGGGCAATATATTGTTGCAAGGAGTGCAGAGGAAGCAGGATTTTGTACTAAATACTTAGAGAAATCTTGCTGCTCTAAGGGATTTTATATATACAATAATCCTACCTATTCTGGCTTGCTAAAAATAATATTTTAAATGATTAATTAGCAATGGACTGGTACGATGGGCATACATCTTAAAATTAACAAACCTTAATTGGTATTGAGAAATATAAGATGCATTAATTCAGCAGTATTGGAATTTATATAAAATGTGCAGTTTAGGAGTTTAATCTCGACCCAAGTAGTTTAAGGAAAGAACCAACATACGCCGGGGTTACAACTAAGGCCCTCTATCGTGCGTATCTACGCTGTGACGTCACGAGCATGGCGTGCGCCACTGTCAACAAGTTTAGATTAGTTTTCCCTATGTTTCGTTAAAGAAAACTAAATGTAGGAGAGAATGTTTAAGGGATAGCTATAGTATTAGTAGAAGAGAGCTAAAAATACGATTGAAAGAAGAAGAGTGAAGAAAATTCTTCACAGTATAAGTTATAATGAAAATGTTTCGTTAGATGATTAATATGGACCCGCCCGAGAAGTAGTTCACTCGACTTCAGTGGAGGGTTGGATTTAAACCCAAAACAAGTAACAAGTAGTTAGGGAAGTGTTTCAACCCATCGGGGACCTCCACCATTGTCTGGTTTCTAAGCCTTTTCATCAGCTAAAATTATAGTATTTTGCTTAAGATCTATTCATATATTTTTCCAATAGATTAACTGAATTATAATAGGAGTTCAGAAGATATTCGTATGAATTCAATTTGATATCTAATTGATATACAGTATACGAATGAAATTTATAAACAAGTTCCCCCTAGATCAGTGGCCTTAAGAAAAAGAAAACGGTACAAGTTTGATTTGGAGAAAACTTTACTTAAGGGTAACTATAATATATTTAATGACCACGAATATATATATTTTTTTATGTATATATAACGTGATCTTGACAAATGTCATACGTTAATGCCTTTAAGAATACTATCTTCCATCACTTATATAATTGTGTGATATAGAATGAGTAAGATTTACCTGAGAATAATAAAAATATCACCATACACTGAAAGTAGATAGTATTTTAAGATCTAGGGTTTATAGTTTGGCTATAGACTCCATATAAACCGGTATTAGACTGTTTGTTTAACTATGTTTACAAATATCTACCTTTTAAATGAAGGGAGATGTTATGTAATCACCCTTCTGATTGGGTATATACTCCCAGTACGTTGCTGGTTGACCTGTCCTGGGAGCGTTCCTGCTGTGACACCTTGATCCACGCTAAATAGTTACAGATGGTTTCAAACTGTTGGAACCTAGATACATGTCTACTTTAGGCTCTAGAGCCTTTAAATATGCGGCCCCGAGACTATATGATAAGCTCCCACGAAACATCCAAATGATTGAAGAAATTAAGGCTTTCAAGAGGAAACTGGAAACTTTCTTATTTCCACAGTCATACAACAGTGACCATTTAAAAGTAAATGAATAAACGATCTAAAACGATAAATACTCTAGACGAATAAGGTAAAACGACAGCGGAGGTCCTGTAGAGAGAGGGGTTCTCCTGCTGTATGGGACTGGAAAAGCAGCCATCAAAGTCAGACGTCAGGAAGAAAGAAAACCTGCTCTCCACCCTCCGGCCTCACCTCTCCACCACCACCACACCTCCCCATCATACGACCGACACCTCAAACCACCGAACAAACAACCCACAAGAATTCCCCTCTCTCTTTCTTTTCTTCCAGTAAAACATACAATGTCATGTTAAAAGGGTCACTCAAAACCACCAATATTTAAAACCAAAACCTTTAGCTACAATTCCATAAAGTTTCAAAACTGAAAATCAGCAATGTTTAAAACTTAGACTTCCTTGTCCACACAAGACATCTAAAATAAAGATACATCAATCGTAAAATATGTGAGTGAACATACCAACAAGACAACACTAAACCGAGCAACAACATTTAGATCTCAATATACCCAAAGCGACCTGTACGAAATACAGTAAGCAACTGTTCGCCTGATACCCCCCTTTTTGTCCGGCAATTAGCAAGCTGGGATGATCCTGGTAACCAGCTGACTTGTTTTACGTCATTTTTTAACATCTCAATTATTGCCCCAAGATCAATTCTCAATCTTTTACCACTTACCAGTTTGGTAGAATAAATAGCCTCCACCAAACTCTTATTATCCACATAACCGACAACAGGAACTATGGCACAGGTGTTAATTTTTATCAACATTGATCTAAGATAAAGTGCCTCCTCCAATTCTTCCAACAATGCTAAAGTCTCAGCTGCCAAAGTGGATCTAACTGCCCCCTTTATCTTATTTGCATGCCTGGTAAGAGGACTTGATCTATTCCCATCAGTAATAAAAATAACAATACCCAAAGAACTACTAACCCCATCAGGTAAATTAGCCAATGATGCATCAGTAAAAACATAAAAAGACCAAGGATTATCTATGCATGGGAACAGAATATAAGATTCACAAACCTTCTCAAAACCTTTCTAGCCTTAACTAAATCCTCCAAGGTTGCATGACTTACTCTAGCTGAAAGCTCCACCATATCGAAAGCCATATCAGGTCTTGAACCCAACACAATCCAAATGATTGCACTTACAATAGACCGATAACTTGTCTTCTCAAGTGCTGAAATTTCCGAACCCCTTTGCGAAAGCCTTTCTTGATCTAATTGCTCCACCTGCACAGTATCTACATAACTACTTTGATCAAGCTTAAACCCCTGTTTACTTTGCACTATTCTAAAACTGACATAAGAAAAAATACCTCCCTCCATCCTACCGGCAAGAAACCTCTCTCTCAATGGCTCCATAACTTCCTCCCTAAAAACACTCGTACCTGCATGCAAAAAGTCATTTATGTGAGTAACCAAAATGCCCTCAAGTTTTCCCTTCCCAGACAAATTGTAAAATAAACTTGGCTCAATAACAGACTGTTGACATCCTAATCTTTGCATCTACTCCCTAACACTCAAATAAAATTGTCTGGAAGCATCTACCAAGTCATAGAGGCACTTTTTTAGTTTCCACACCACACCCTCCACTCTTACCTCACAAGGAGGATGAATGTATACATCTCTCTCAGGGTCCCTCCCCTGAAGAAAAGCATATTTAATATCCGTAGTTCTTATTTCCCACCCCAAACTAGCTACCACTGTCAAAAACAATCTGATGGCACTCTTACCCACTCTTGGGGAATCACTCTGAAAAGTACTTTCTTCCTCAAAACCTCTCGCCACCAAATATGCTTTTATCCCAGAATCTTTCCTAATCAGAGCTCACCTGGTTGAAATACACTTCTGACCCCAAAAAGGTACCTCTTCTTAAGTGCCAAAGTCACAGTCTTTTCAGTTTTGCTTCCTGACACTCCGGCGTGTTCTGTTCGGCTTTAGTAAGTAGTAGCATATATTTTCCAACAATCATTCTCTTGTATTCGAAGTCTAATTTTAGGAACAGAGCAATTCTCACCTTCATTTTCTGCTCCAACTGGCACCTCTGACTGCACCTCACTGCTTTCAACCCCATTACCAGTAGTATCGGCTTCCCTCAAATCTGACTGAGCAAACGATGTCAAGTCCCATTCCACATCACCATCACCATCTAACTCCCCAGTTTTATTACTTATGTTCCCCGCACCATCAGATTTAAATTCCCCACTGAACTCCAACCCCCTGCTTAATAAGTCTATTTGGTGATACTCTAACAATTGCACCCCCATGCCTTACAAAGATCAACCTTCCATCCTGACAAATCAGCTTCCCAGGCCCAAGCCCAACAATCATGACTCTCCCATTTATAAAAACACACAATCACCAGGCTGGAAAACTTGCTCTGCCACCCTAACCTTACTCCTCAGAGCCCTCTTCAGACACTCCTCGGCTTTTGTCTGTATGAAAGCCTGCCTAGATGAATGTAGAGCACTAAGATGACTAGCAAAAGATGAATGTAGAGCACTAAGATGCCTAGCAAAAGATGAATGTAGAGCACTAAGATGCCTAGCAAAAAACTTCACTGGTGGTCTTGCTCTCCAATGCAGGAACCTTATCAAGTCATGATGTTTGGAAGGTTAGGGTTTTCCCCAAAAGCCAACTGGCTTCAACAACACATCCATAGGAGTTCGAGGATATTGAACTTTTAATTTAACAAGCATCATGTCAGTGACTGCGTGTATTCGCTCACACAACCCATTCTGAAACGGACTTTCAGCAGCTGTTGTGTTAATCCTCACATCTAAAACTGAAGCTACATCCCTCATCTCATCTGAACTGAATTCCCCACCATTATCATGCAATACCCCCTCCATAACCCCAAAGGTTCTCACCCAAAGTTTCATTATCTGATCAATCACATTAGTGGTTTTCTTCCTATCTATGAAAGCCGAGACCACATAACTATAAGATAAAGAATCCATTTTCCCTCCTGCCAATGTTACAAATCCATAGCAACATGACAAATTCGTAGATAATTTGTATTTGCCCGGGGACTCAGTATCTGAGTAAGTAGAACTCAAGATAAGGAGTCCCTGCACCTCGCAAGTACCTTGCTCTGCAAGGATCGCGGCCTACGTAAGCTTGTGTGTGAAGGAATGAAGTGTGACTCGTCCTAGAAAGTTGACCTGGAGTCCTTTAGATGGAATTCTAGGTTAGGACGTTCCCAATACCACCTCGTAAGGGTATGGGGGACGCGACAGTATTATCTTAATACTAGGAACACAAGAAAGCATGGTTTACCTACAGTGGTTTGAGGTCAGCTGTGCAGAGAACCCAGGATGCTGCTTTCCCCATTAGAGGGGAGGATGAAGAAAAGAATAAGGGCCAGGCATACCTTTTAATCATGCAGACTAAAACAAGGTAACAATGCCCTCAACCTTCTGCTACTTGTCCATTAAGGAGCCTGAGGTTTAGACCAGCTGTTGTGCAGCCACCACAGGGCCGATAGAGAATGTATCGAGCCTCCCGTGGGTCACGTCTTGCAGGTAGTGGGCTGTGAAGGTCGTTTGACGCTACCAAACCCCTGCTTGTAGAACCTGCATCACTGAGTAGTTTTTCTTAAACACCAGGGACATAGAGATGCCCCTGACATCATGTGCACTACGGCGACGTGACGGAGGAGGGTCTGGATTCAGGGAATGGTGGATAACCCTGCGAATCCACGCTGAGATAGTGTTCTTAGTGACCTTCCTCTTCGTCCTTCCTGTGCTCACAAACAATGCTTGCACTCGAGGACGAACTGCAGCAGTTCTTTTAAGATAGAGCCTCAGACTCCTTACTGGGCACAGTAGGAGATGGTTTGGGTCATCTGCTACAGAACAGAGACTCGGAATCTGGAAAGTAGATAGTATTTTAAGATCTAGGATTTATAGTTTGGCTATAGACTCCATATAAACCGGTATTAGACTATGTTTGTTTAACTATGTTTACAAATATCTACCTTTTAAATGAAGGGAGACTGGATTTTGAGTCTAAGCTACAAACTCAGGGACGAACCTGAACGTTACTTCCCCCCATCCCCTTGAATGGGCGATGTCATACGAGATCATGAAGTTCACCGACTCGCTTGGCCGAGGCCAAAGCAAGTAGGAACACCGTCTTCCAAGTCAGGTGGCGATCAGAAGCCTGGCGTAATGGTTCGAACGGAGGTCTCTTAAGAGCCCTGAGAACTCGAACCACGTTCCATGGAGAAGGTCTCACTTCCGACTGAGGGCAGGTAAGTTTATAACTTCGTATGAGTAAAGAAAGTTCTAGCGAGGAGGAAATGTCCATTCCTTTTAGCCTGAAGGCAAGACTTGAGGCTGAGCGATAGCCTTTCACTGCCGAAACTGAAAGGCGCATTTCTTCCCGCAAATACACAAGAAACTCCGCTATTGCTGGAATAGTGGCATCGAGAGGACAGATACCCCTTCCACGACACCAACCACAGAAGGCTCTCCATTTCACCTGGTAGACTCCTGCGGATGACTTTCGCAGGTGTCGAGACATCCTTTCCGCAACTTGTTGCGAAAAGCCTCTCTCTGTGAGATGCTGCATAGTCTCCAGGTGTGAAGCCGTAGTGATGCTACGGCTTTGTGGAAGATGTTGGCGTGTGGTTGCTTGAGTAGCTCGTGCTGAGGAGGGAGTTTTCTCGGGAGTTCCGTCAGGAGCTGCAGAAGGCCCAGGAACCACTCTGCGTGATACCATAGCGGAGCTATTAAAGTCATTGACAGGTTGACCGATATTCTGGTCTTGTTGAGCACCCTTCTCATCAGACAGAACGGGGGAAAGGCGTAAACGTTGATGTTGTCCCACCGTTGTTGGAAGGCATCTTGCCAGAGTGCCTTGGGGTCCAGGTCTGGGGAGCAGTACAGCAGAGCTTGAAATTCAAGGCTGTCGCGAACAGATCCACCGTCGGGGAACCCCACAAAGTCAGGACTTTGTTGGCCACTAGAGGATCCAAAGACCACTCGGTACTCACTATCTGGGATGCTCTGCTCAGACTGTCGGCGAGCACATTTCTTTTGCCCGGAA
>NC_090750.1:89658994-89666494 GCF_036898095.1 Palaemon carinicauda
CCAGACAATTAAGCCAAGCCTTTAATCCAAGCAGCATGAAGCCAGACAATTAAGCCAAGCCTTTAATCCAAGCAGCATGAAGCCAGACAATTAAGCCAAGCTTTTTTAGGCCAGGTAATTAAGCTAAACTTTTAATCCAGGCAGCATGAACCCAGACAATTAAGCCAAGCTTCTTTAAGCCAGGCGATTAATCCAAGCCTTTAATCCAAGCAGCATGAAGCCAGGAGATTAAACCAAGCTTCTTTAGGCCAGGAAATTAAGCCAAGTCTTTAATTCCAGCAGCATGAAGCCAAACTTTTGAGCTAAGCTTCTTTAGGCCAGGATATTGAGCTAAGCCTTTAATCCAAGCAGCATGAAACCAGACAATTAAGCCAAGCTTCTTTAGGCCAGGATATTGAGCCAAGCCTTTAATCCAAGCAGCATGAAACCAGACAATTAAGCCAATCTTCTTTAGGCCAGGATATTGAGCCAAGCCTTTAAGCCAATCTTCTTTAGGCCAGGATATTGAGCCAAGCCTTTAATCCAAGCAGCATGAAACCAGACAATTAAGCCAAGCTTCTTTAGGCCAGGATATTGAGCCAAGCCTTTAATCCAAGCAGCATGAAGCCAGACAATTAAGCCAAGCTTCTTTAGGCCAGGATATTGAGCCAAGCCTTTAATCCAAGCAGCATGAAGCCAGACAATTAAGCCAAGCTTCTTTAGGCCAGGATATTGAGCCAAGCCTTTAATCCAAGCAGCATGAAACCAGACAATTAAGCCAAGCTTCTTTAGGCCAGGATATTGAGCCAAGCCTTTAATCCAAGCAGCATGAAACCAGACAATTAAGCCAAGCTTCTTTAGGCCAGGATATTGAGCCAAGCCTTTAATCCAAGCAGCATGAAACCAGACAATTAAGCCAAGCTTCTTAAGGCCAGGATATTGAGCCAAGCCTTTAATCCAAGCAGCATGAAGCCAGACGATTAAGCCCAGCTTCTTTAGGCCAGGCAATTAAGCCAAGCCTTTAATGCAAGCAGCATGAAGCCAGCCAATTAAGCCAAGCTTCTTTAGGCCAGGCAATTAAGCCAAGCCATTAATTCCAACAGCATGAAGCCAAACTTTTAAGCTAAGCTTCTTTAGACCAGGATATTGAGCTAAGCCTTTAATCCAAGCAGCATGAAACCAGACAATTAAGCCAAGCTTCTTTAGGCCAGAATATTCAGCCAAGCCTTTAATCCAAGCAGCATGAAGCCAGACGATTAAGCCAAGCCTCTTTAGGCCAGGAAATTAAGCCAAGCCTTTGATTCCAGCAGCATGAAGCCAAACTTTTAAGCTAAGCTTCTTTAGGCCAGGATATTGAGCTAAGCCTTTAATCCAAGCAGCATGAAACCAGAAAATTAAGCCAAGCTTCTTTAAGCCAGGCGATTAAGCCAAGCTTCTTTAAGCCAGGCGATTAAGCCAAGCCTTTCATCCAAGCAGCATGAAGCCAGACGATTAAGCCAAGCTTCTTTAGGCCAGGCAATTAAGCCAAGCCTTTAATTCCAGCAGCATGAAGCCAAACTTTTAAGCCAAGCTTCTTTAGGCCAGGATATTAAGCTAAGCTTTTAATCCAAGCAGCATGAAGCCAGACAATTAGGCCAAGCTTTTTTAGGCCAGGTAATTAAGCTAAGCTTTTAATCCAAGCAGCATGAAGCCAGACAATTAAGCCAAGCTTCTTTAAGCCAGGCGATTAAGCCAAGCCTTTAATCCAAGCAGCATGAAGCCAAACAATTAAGCCAAGCTTCTTTAGGCCAGGCAATTAAGCCAAGCCTTCAATCCAAAAAGCATGAAGCCAGACAATTAAACCAAGCTTCTTTAGGCCAGGCGATTAAGCCAAGCCTTCGATCCAAGCAGCATGAAGCCATACAATTAAGCCAGGCTTCTTTAGGCCAGGCGATTAAGCCAAGCCTTCGATCCAAGCAGCATGAAGCCAGACAATTAAGCTAGGCTTCTTTAGGCCAGGCGATTAAGCCAAGCCTTCGATCCAAGCAGCATGAAGCCAGACAATTAAGCCAGACTTCTTTAGGCCAGGCGATTAAGCCAAGACTTCGATCCAAGCAGCATGAAGCCAGGCGATTAAGCCAAGACTTCGATCCAAGCAGCATGAAGCCAGGCGATTAAGCCAAGCTTCTTTAGGCCAGGCGATTAAACCAAGCCTTCAATCCAAGCAGCATGAAGCCGGACAATTAAGCCAAGCTTCTTTAGGCCAGGCGATTAAACAAAGCCTTCAATCAAAAAAAACATGAAGCCAGACAATTAAGCCAAGCTTCTTTAGGTCAGGCGATTAAGCCAAGCCTTCAATCCAAAAAGCATGAAGCCAGACAATTAAGCCAAGCTTCTTTAAGCAAGGCGATTAAGCCAAGCCTTCAATCCAAGCAGCATGAAGCCAGACAATCAAGCCAAGCTTCTTTAGGCCAGGCAATTAAGCCAAGCCTTCAATCCAAGCAGCATGAAGCCAGACAATTAAGCCAAGCTTCTTTAGGCCAGGCAATTAAGCCAAGCCTTCAATCAAGGCAGCATGAAGCCAGACAATTAAGCCAAGCTTTTTTAAGCCAGGTGATTAGGCCAAGTTTTTATCCCAAGCAGCATGAAGCCAGACATTTAAGCCAAGCTTCTTTAGGCCAGGCAATTAAGGCAAGCCTTCAATCCAAGCAGCATGAAGCCAGACAATTAAGTCAAGCTTCTTTGGGCCAGGCAATTAAGCCAAGCCCTCAATCCAAGCAGCATGAAGCCAGACAATTAAGCCAAGCTTCTTTAGGCCAGGCAATTAAGCCAAGCCTTTAATCCAAGCAGCATGAAGCCAGGCAATTAAGCCAAGATTCTTTAGGCCAGGCAATTAAGCCAAGCCGTTAATCTTAGTATCATGAAGCCAGACAATTAAGCCAAGCTTCTTGAGGCCAGGCAATTAAGCCAAGCCTTCGATCCAAAAAAATGAAGCCAGACATTTAAGCCAAGCTTCTTTAGGCCAAGCAATTAAGCCAAGCCTTCAATCCAAGCAGCATGAAACCAGACAATTAAGCCAAGCTTCTTTAGGCCAGGCAATTAAGTCAAGCCGTTAATCCTAGTATCATGAAGACAGACAATTAAGCCAAGCTTCTTTAGGCCAGGAAATTAAGCCAAGCCTGCAATCCAAGCAGTATGAAGCCAGACAATTAAGCCAAGCTTCTTTAGGCCAGGCAATTAAGCCAAGCCTTTAATCCAAGCAGCATAATCCAAGCAGCATGAAGCCAAACAATTAAGCCAGGCTTCTTTAGGCCAGGCAATTAAGCCAAGCCTTCGATCCAAGCAGCATGAAGCTAGACAATTAAGCCAAGCTTTTTTAGGCCAGGCGATTAAACCAAGCCTTCAATCCAAGCAGCATGAAGCCAGACAATTAAGCCAAGCTTCTTTAGGCCAGGCAATTAAGCCAAGCCTTCAATCTAAAAAAACATGAAGCCAGACAATTAAGCCAAGCTTCTTTAGGCCAAGCTGTTAATCCAAGTATCATGAAGCCAGACAATTAAGCCAAGCTTCTTTAGGCCAGGCAATTAAGCCAAGCCTTCAATCCAAGCAGCATGAAGCCAGACAATTAAGCCAAGCTTCTTTAGGCCATGCGATTAAGCCAAGCCTTCAATCCAAGCAGCATGAAGCCAGACAATTAAGCCAAGCTTCTTTAGGCCAGGCGATTAAGACAAGCCTTCAATCCAAGCAGCATGAAGCCAGACAATTAAGCCAAGCCGTTAATCCAAGCAGCATGAAGCCAGACAATTAAGCCAAGCTTTTTTAGGCCAGGCAATTAAGCCAAGCCTTCAATCCAAGCAGCATGAAGCCAGACAATCAAGCCAATCTTTTTTAGGCAAAGCTTTTTTAGGCCAAGCCTTCAATCCAAGCAGCATAAAGCTAGACAATTAAGCCAAACTTCTTTAGGCCAGGCAATTAAGCCAAGCCATTAATCCAAGCAGCATGAAGCCAGACAATTAAGCCAAGCTTCTTTAGGCCAGGCAATTAAGCCAAGCCTTCAATACAACCAGCATGAAGCCAGACAATTAAACCAAGCTTCTTTAGGCTAGGCAATTAAGCCAAGCCTTCAATCCAAAAAAACATGAAGCCAGACAATTAAGCCAAGCTTCTTTAGGCCAGGCAATTAAGCCAAGTCTTCAATCCAAGTATCATGAAGCCAGACAATTAAGCCAAACTTCTTTAGGCCAGACAATTAAGCCAAACTTCTTTAGGCCAGGCAATTAAGCCAAGCCTTCAATCCAAGCAGCATGAAGCCAGACAATTAAGCCAAGCTTTTTTAGGCCAAGCAATTAAGCCAAGCCTTTAATCCAAAAAGCATGAAGTCAGACAATTAAGCCAAGCTTTTTTAGGCCAGGCAATTAGGCCAAGCCTTCAATCCAAGCAGCATGAAGCCAGACAATTAAGCCAAGTTTCTTTGGGCCAGGCAATTAAGCCAAGCCGTTAATCCAAGCAGCGTGAAGCCAGGTAATTAAGCCAAGCCTTCAATCCAAGCAGCATGAAGCCAGACAATTAAGCCAAGCTTCTTTAGGTCAGGCACTTAAGCTAAGCCTTTAATCCAAGCAGCATGAAGCCAGACAATTAAGCCAAGCTTTCTTAGGCCAGGCAATTAAGCCAAGCTTCTTTAGGCCAGGCAATTAAGCCAAGCTTCTTTAGGCCAGGCAATTAAGCCAAGCCTTTAATTCAAGTATCATGAAGCCAGACAATTAAGCCAAGCTTCTTTAGGCCAGGAAATTAAGCCAAGCCTTCAATCCAAGCAGCATGAAGCCAGACAATTAAACCAAGCTTCTTTAGGCCACGCAATTAAGCCAAGCCTTCAATCCAAAAAAACATGAAGCCAGACAATTAAGCCAAGCTTTTTTAGGCCAGGCAATTAAGCCAAGCCTTCAATCCAAGTATCATGAAGCCAGACAATTAAGCCAAGCTTCTTTAGGCCAGGCAATTAAGCCAAGCCTTCAATCCAAAAAGCATGAAGCCAGACAATTAAGCCAAGCTTCCTCAGGCCAGGCAATTAAGCCAAGCCTATAATCCAAAAAGCATGAAACCAGACAATTAGCCAAGCTTATTTAGGCCAGGCAATTAAGCCAAGCCTTCAATCCAAAAAGCATGAAGCCAGACAATTAAGCCAAGCTTCCTCGGGCCAGGCAATTAAGCCAAGCCTTTAATCCAAGAAGTATGAAGCCAGACAATTAAGTCAAGCTTCTCTAGGCCAAGCAATTAAGCCAAGCATCCCTAGGACCAAAACTGACTCTTCTCCCAGTCCTCCATCATCAGCCATTGGATGAACACCTCCCTAGAGATGTAGCTTCCTTCCCCAGCTGAACTATCCTTGGCCAACCTATAAGGAGAAGACTGCATACTAGAAGAATCCCAGCTTCATCCCTCTGCAGAGCCGGTCTTCTAGATTATTCCCCCAGAACCACCCAAAGGTTGGAATCCGAAAGAATAGATCTAGATATCCGACCACTTGTACACTTGACAAAGGTCCTGTACACCCCATCAAGGTACATAGCATACTAGAATCAGCGAGGTTTCTTCCCTCTGCAGAGCCACCCTATTCAGTTAGTCCAAGCACTATTTAAGCTGAGGGGTTCAGCTACAAATCCATCCAGGTGGGCAGTTATTCCAAACATCTTCCTCAGCTAAAGATCCTTCTCAGGTCTCCTTTTCTCACAAAACGCTACTGGATCTTATACTCCTCATAAGACTGAATTTTATTTTCATTCCAAATAGTGAACTTAAACTGGCTTTTCACAAAAAAAAAAAAAAAAACTTTTTATTTTTAATTTTCCATATTGTATTATTTTTTCAGATTTTTTCACCATTTTATTTTTTTTTTTCATTTATTTTTTAGTTTTTGTGATATCTTATATTTTTTTTATCTTTTTTTTATTTTTATTTTCTTTAATTTTGGGAAAACATCTAAAAGGGACTTCTGTCCATGTCCTCTTCACCGGACAACACACTGTAGTAATTATGAACAGGCAACATTATCCTCCAGGATGTCCTTAGAACCAAATCTCTCCTCTTCCTCTGAGAGCTCTTCATTACTGCTCCGCTCCTTTGAGAGATTTCTATTTCTCCTTTCTGCCTTTGATAGCTCTCTTTTCCTCCTCTTTTTCTTTGAGGGCTTTTTATTGTTCTTCTCTCTCTTTGATAGCTCTCTGTTATTAATCTCTTCCTTAGTGACGTCATCATTACTGTTCTCTTCCTTGGACACTTCACCATTACTAGTCTCTTCCTTGGACACTTCACCATTACTGGTCTCTTCCTTGGACACTTCACCATTACTGGTCTCTTTCTTTGAGAGCTTTCTTTTTCTCCTCTTTCTCTTTGACCGCTTTTTATCCCCTCTCTCTGCCTTTGAATCGTCTTCAGACCGATGTTCTTTAAGAGTAAAAACTTTTTCTTCTTCCTCCTTCTCCTCCTTCACTTCCTCTACATCCTTTTCTTCTCCTCTTTGAGGAAAGACCCGGCTCATTTAACTGTTCCTCCAGCTGGAAGATCTATTTCATCTTCCAGTTCATCCTGACCTTTTCTTCAGCAGGAAGATCGATTTCATCTTCCAGTTCATCCTGGACCTTTTCTTCACCAGGAAGATCGAGATTCATCTTCCAGTTCACCCTGGAAAGCTCCTTCAGCTGGAAGAAATTCACTATCTTCCAGCTCTTCGGGGAACACTCCTTCAGCTGGAAGAAATTCACCATCTTCCAACTCTGTCGGGGAACACTCCTTCAGCTGGAAGAAATTCACCATCTTCCAGCTCTTCGGGAACACCCCTTCAGCTGGAAGAAACTCACCATCTTCCAGCTCTTCGGGGAACACTCCTTCAGCTGGAAGAAATTCACCATCTTCCAGCTCTTCGGGGAATGCTCCTTCAGCTGGAAGATATTCATCATCTTCCAGCTCTTCGGAGAACGCTCCTTCAGCTGGAAGAAATTCACCATCTTCCTGTGTGGTCTTCTCGGATTTCCTGGAGAAGATTCTGCAAAAGCTCTTCATCTCTCACAGTCTCTCCTCCTTTTCCGTTTCTTCCACACAGGTACCTGAAAAAGAAAAATGCTCCAACGGCAGCAGTGCCAAAGGCAGCTGTGCCCAAGAGCAAAACCATCTTCGGCCAAAAGACATGTTGGTCGACCAAACAGAGAATCTCATCCTTCTCCGCTGCTTCGCCGCCGACAATGTCCCTCGCCAGGCCCACCAGAGTTCCGTCGCAGTGGGACATGTTCGGGATTTCCTCGTACCTAAACCAGGTTCGATAAACCGATGTACCCAAGAGCAGAATGCAGACGCCGCCACATCCTGTTTTGCGTCCTGTAATCCTGCAGGTTCCGACGCGCCGCGTCGCACAAGTCAAGCTCTTCCTCCAGAGCTGATCGCCATTGCCATCCTCCGTTAAGGAGAATTCTTACCGCTTTCTTCATTGCCTCCATTTCGAAATTCACGCCAAATGCTTTGAAAATTTGAGAAACCATATTTATGATTACC
>NC_090750.1:89671494-89681494 GCF_036898095.1 Palaemon carinicauda
TTTGTCTATTTTAATACAATTAAAAGTTCCCATTAGTAAAATTTCCCTCAGAAAAAATGAAGAGAAAAGTTTGTTCAAAATTATATAATCTACTTTACTCTACGATTATAAATGTGGGCAGGAAGCTGTTCACAAACAAACGCCCCCACAAACAGGAGGTAAAACATAACCTCCTTCCAACTTCGATGTGCAAGATTTCCACAATTACGTAAATCAACATAAGAAATAATTAATGATTTGCAAAGATACTAAAATTATAAATGAAACTATATAATGTCACTTAATTATGATGTCATTTGAGTTTCAAATGAACGGTATAAGATAGCTCGTAGATCGACGGCCTTTTCACCGACGAAAAAACTAATCACACACTAAATTTATAAAGTGCCTCCAGATGAACCATATTCTACCGATTAATAGTAAAATATAATAAAAATTGAGAAAATATGATACAAATAAGCGCGGAGGAAGAAAATGGGTTATAGGAAAATTATCGGTGAAGAGACCATTTTGGTAACGCCCTTTTCGCCGACGACAACTCCATGAATGATTAAATTTTTAATTCATAAAATTGATCTAGATTCATATGAAGATGAATCGTAAAATATATAGAAAATGAAGAAAATATGGCAAAAGTTGGTACAAATAAGCGTGGAGGAAGAAAATGAGATATAGGGAAAATTAGGAGATTGTCGGTGAAGAGACCATTTATGTTACGGACGCCCTTAATATCGTACATAATAATTCCATAAACTTCAGAATTTTTATTTATGAATCAAATTCAGATGAATCAGATTCTATGGCTGAATCATGAATTACAATAAAAATTAAGAAAATATAGTACAAGTCAGTGTAGAGAAACGATATGAGGGACTTATTGGCAGAGACCATTTTTAAGTTTGACTCGGTTACCTGATGAGAGAGAGAGAGAGAGAGAGAGAGAGAGAGAGAGAGAGAGAGAGAGAGTGTGTGTGTTTCACAAATTTAAGAAATTAAAATTAAGCCGTTAAAAGGAGAACATGAAATAGAGTCAAAACAACTCAACTCAAAAACAAAAATGAGATCGGCTGATATGTAGCTTAACTGTCGTTATTTCCTACAGTGAGCCACAGAAGGCTGGGTGTATGTATCTCAACCCGTCTTACGTCTAACTTATCAAAAATGACAAATTTAACAAAAAGAGTTGAATAGCGTTCAGTTACAGACGAATAAACTAAACGAATGAAATCTTGAACCATAGAACTGAACCAATCTCCCTCTAATTCTATAATCTCGTAACAATTGTACCTAGAGGGGCACTCAGTAGAGCGCAAATGTTCGCCCAGGATACTTATTTCTCGACCTTTTGCTCGACTTTGACCTTTGATCTTAACATGTATTAATTGGCGCGGATTTTCACACACTCAAATATGAACCAAGTTTAAAGTCTCTGACAACGATTTCCAAACTTATGGCTGGTTACGTGAATTAGACATTTTGCTTGACTGTGACATTTGACCTTGACCTTCCAAAATTTTATCATATCCGGCTTTTTACATTAAGAGTTAATCCCTGCAAATTTCATTACTCTACGGTTAAAATTGTGGCCAGGAAGCTGTTTACAAACACACAAACAAAGGGTAAAACTTAATCACCTTCCGAACTCGACTGATGATCTGGGTAAAATTGTCATTAATATCGAGTGTAAGAATTCCTTTTTATTTGTATTGCCTGTTAATATCAACGAAGTCTAATTTAGAATTATCTTAAATTGTTCAAATATCATCCATTCCTTACATTAATCAGAACGTTGTTTTATGTTTCAGTTGTATTTTTTGGTCATTGTGATTTGATTATACATAAATCAAGTCGAACGTAGAGAAGGGATACTAACCACACGACGTTAGAGAGAGAGAGAGAGAGAGAGAGAGAGAGAGAGAGAGAGAGAGTGATTTTAAGTTTTCTGGCATCCTGACATCTAAGGTCATTGACGCCGGGAGAGAGAGAGAGAGAGAGAGAGAGAGAGAGAGAGAGAGCATGAACAATAATTCCTAATACCAAATATATGATATACACAAGAGACCCCTGGTGATATTAAGTTAGCCATTTCTTCAATTTCTTAACCACTGACAACTGATTTATACTGAACCTAAAATAATAAGTCTAAACAAAATGAGAATTGTTATCTACGTCATTAAAAGTACCAAAAATCATTCAATATGATATATTGAGATTTACAAATATAGAATATTTAATATCTCAACATTAAATTGTTTTAAAAATATATTTCGTTATTGACAGTTATTCAAAAACAGACTCTGGGAAAAGATGGTATTATTGTGAAAGTACATTGGTTACCTGTTAAGGCTAGAATTGAATTTAAAATTTGCTTGTTGACTCACAAAGCACTTACAAGTGATAAGCCTAAATATCTTCGTAATTGCTAGGTCCCCTACCCTGAAGCTACCAGCGCCGCTGTAAGAGTTAGACATGCTGATGACCCATATACTGTAGACTATTCGAAATTAGTGTGAATCATGCAATAGGAGGAAGAACGTTGTTATGCTGCACCGAGACTCTCTAACGACCTTCCACTCGATGTCAAGAATAGCAATAATGTGGCAGCTTTCAAGAAAAACCTGAAGACTTATCTTTTTAGAAAGTGTTACAATAGTGACCTGAAAACTATTAAGCCTGAATACAAATGTTAGCGAAATAACTGATAACGATACAGAGCAAAATATTAACTGGAAAGGAATTATTTTTTCACACACCAAGGCCCGCCTGAACAGATCTTTAGTGTCTGATGGAGGGCGAGAAATAAACCCGTAAAAGTAAAAAAAAAAAAAAAAAAAAAAAAGGAAGTGAAATATACTCTTACCTGTATATACCGTTCGATTATGAATCTAGATTATATTTCCTGTCGTTTGGACTCTGTCTAGCCATTCACCAGCCCTCGCTATGAAATGCAAACAGTCTGGAAAGATGGAAAAAATATATTATTGGGATAAAGTACGAAACTGATAACGACATGTAGAATTTCCCATTCAATAATAACCCACTTAATATAAGTAGGGCGACTTAGGCCTATGATAGATTTGGCAGTTGTAACTAAGTACACAAAATTATTATTCAACTCCCCGCTATTAAAGTGTGTATATCGTCACCCTCATAAACTAACTGCCTAAGTCATTTTCTCCACTTGTTGGAAAAAAAAAAAAAAAAAAAAAAAAAAAACCTTCTCATTTCCTAATTCTTTATATCATTGTCTTGAGTTTCAATTCACAAATTCTTAACAGAAGAATTTGTGAATTAGAATTTGTTAATTGAAGCTCAACACAATGTATAAAGAATTGGGAAATGAGAAGTTTTTTTTTTTATTTCCCAACAAGTGGAGAAAATGACTTAGGCAGTTAGTTCATGAGGGTGACGATATGAGAAATAAACCTTATGGATCTTAGATCATGCAGAAACTTTTTGTGTGGAGTGGGACCGCACCAGCACATAAAATCAAGTAGGTTAAGTATTTAAGTGGGAAAACACTATTCGTTTGTAAGTACACTTAACAACCCGAGATTCTCCTGAATAAATGTCTTCAGTACTCTTACTAAACAAATATACTGATACATGTACTGTATATATGAAATTTTTGTACAATCAGATTCAAAAGTCTCCCGACATACATTGTCAGTGATCCCAACGCATTGTCTACTTAAGGTGGGTAATGGGTTGGGATTTTGTGAATGTGACTGTACAGCGGGCAATAAGGCCAAATCAAGAAGCTTCTATACCACTTAATAACATAAAAGAAAGGACGGAAATCTATGGAAGTCTGACTGTGAAGTAAATGGCAGGTGGTCCTATAGATGAGGAGGATTTTTTTTTTTCATATAAAACTTGAGAAATCATGTTATTTGCTTGGAAGGAAAAGTGGTGTGGCACAATTCAAGTTCATAAAATGAAAAAGAACTCGTAACGTATATAAAGAATAGGGATATCACCAAACAGTCTAATATTACCTCTTAGTGAAAGATATTGGCAAGTTTCAGTACAGAATAAAATCGATAATCAATGCGTTCGCTTATTCTAGTTTATTGAAATAAAGGGTATGAAAAGACACTTCAAGACATTAATATTTTCCTGAGAGAGAGAGAGAGAGAGAGAGAGAGAGAGAGAGAGAGAGAGAGAGAATTGCCATTTACCTTTGGTTGTATCTACGACCTGTTAAGAACACAAGACCGGCGACACAGCGCACTTATTTCGTAACTTATTTCTCTACATATTTACGTAACTTACTTCAACACCACAAGAGAGTAAATATTGACCTTATTCTACGAAACGAGAATGATGACAAAGTTGATATTTCACTATTTAAATTACAAAAGTTTAAAATACGCAATTTTTTTTTCAGCGTAAACACTTGCAAAGCAAATGCGTAAAAATTTGGGGCCAATCATAAATCAAGATCTTGAAAAGCGACTGCAGCTTGCACCAGATGGCTATGGTTCGTCTCAAGTCTATTAAAGCACGATTAAAAATCCATCTTAACCAGCAGATTTTTAACGAATATAAAAACATTGACTCAAGTTTTAATAGTTTCCTTTGACAAATGATCTTATAAAATAAGTAAGTCAACATACACAAATCTCTCAATCGAATCCTAGGGAGGATTTGCCATAAAATCTGGGGGATTTCCCCCAAATCCTGGGGCATTTATCACAAAATAATGGGGGTTTTTATTAGAAAATCCTGTGGGAGTTTACCACAAAATCCTGGCGATTTACCACAAAATCATCAAGGATTTATCCCCGAATCCCGTGGGGGGATTGACTCCTCAGAACCTGTGGGAATGTTTGCACAAAATTCCATGGGGATTTATACCTAAATCTAGTAGGATTTAACCACAAATCCTGGGGGATTTAACCATAATCTGGGAGAATTTAAATCAGAAACTTTAGGATTTAATCACAAATCCTTGGGGGATTTAACCACGATTCCTGAGAGATTTAGCCATGAATCCTCGGGGGATTTATCAAAGAATTCTGGAGGATTTAACCACGAATTATGGGAATTTAACTATGTATTCTGGGGGATTTAACCACGAATCCTATGGGGATTTAACAACAAATCCTACGGGAACTTAACTAGGAGTCCTTGAGGTTTTAACCACAAGTTCTGGGAATTTGATCAAGAATCCTATGGAGTTTTAACCATAAAACCTGGAAGATTTAACCACGAATTCTTAGGGGATTTAATCACGAATCCTAAGGAGATTTAACCACGAATCAAAGAGGGATCTAACCCGGAATCCTGCGGGGATTTAATCACGAATGCTGGGGGAAATTAAACCTCGAGTCCCAGGAAAATCTAACCCGGAATCTTGCCGGGATCTAACCAAGAATCCTAGGGAGACTTAACTGAGAATCCTTGGGGAATTTAACCACAAATTCTGGTGAATTTAACCATGAATCCTAAGGACTTCAACCACGAATTCTTAGGGGATTTAGCCACGAATCCTGGAGGGATTTAACCACGAATTCATGAGGGACTTGACCATGAATTCAAGAGATTTAACCACGAATACTGGAGGGATTTAACCACGAATACTGGAGGGATTTAACCACGAATTCTGGAAGGTTTTAACCACGAATTCATGAAGGCCAACAATGAATTCAAGAGAGATTTAGCCACGAATACGGGAGGGATTTAACCACGAATTCTGGGGGGATTTAACCATGAATTCAAGAGAGATTTAACCACGAATACGGGAGGGATTTAACCACGAATTCTGGGGGATTTAACCATGAATTCAAGAGAGATTTAACCACGAATACTGGAGGGATTTAACCACGAATTCTGGGGGATTTAACCATGAATTCAAGAGAGATTTAACCACGAATACTGGAGGTATTTAACCACGAATTCATGAGGGACTTGACCATGAATTCAAGAGAGATTTAACCACGAATACTGGAGGGATTTAACCACGAATTCTGGGGGAATTTAACCATAAATTCAAGAGAGATTTAACCACGAATACTGGAGGGATTTAACCACGAATTCATGAGGGACTTGACCATGAATTCATGATATTTAACCACGAATACTGGAGGGATTTAACCACGAATTCTGGAGGGATTTAACCATGAATTTATGAGGGATTTAACCATGAATTCAGAGATTTAACCATGAATACTGGAGGGATTTAACCACGAATTCTGGAGGGATTTAACCACGAATTCATGAAGGACAACCATGAATTAGAGATTTAACCACGAATTCTGGAGGGATTTAACCACGAATTTATGAAGGACTTAACCATGAATTCAAGAGGGATTTAATCACTAATTCTGGGGTGATTTAACCATGAAATCTTGAGGGATGTAACCATGAATTCTGGAGGGATATAAAAACATCTTGAGGGATTTAACTACGATTTCTGTAGGGATTTAACCAGGAATTATTGAGGGATTTAATTAGGAATTCTTCAGAGAATTACCCAGAATTCTTGAGATTTAACCACGAATTCTGGGAGATTTAACTACGAATTCTTGAGGGATTTAACATCGAATTCTGGAGGGATTTAACCACGAATTCTGGGGGAATTTAACCATAAATTCAAGAGAGATTTAACCACGAATACTGGAGGGATTAACCACGAATTCATGAGGGACTTGACCATGAATTCAAGATATTTAACCACGATTACTGGAGGGATTTAACCACGAATTCTGGAGGGATTTAACCATGAATTTATGAGGGATTTAACCATGAATTCAGAGATTTAACCATGAATACTGGAGGGATTTAACCACGAATTCTGGAGGGATTTAACCACGAATTCATGAAGGACTTAACCATGAATTAGAGATTTAACCACGAATTCTGGAGGGATTTAACCACGAATTTATGAAGGACTTAACCATGAATTCAAGAGGGATTTAATCACTAATTCTGGGGTGATTTAACCATGAAATCTTGAGGGATGTAACTATGAATTCTGGAGGGATATAAAAACATCTTGAGGGATTTAACTACGATTTCTGTAGGGATTTAACCAGGAATTATTGAGGGATTTAATTAGGAATTCTTCAGAGAATTACCCAGAATTCTTGAGATTTAACCACGAATTCTGGGAGATTTAACTACGAATTCTTGAGGGATTTAACATCGAATTCTGGAGGGATTTAACATCGAATTCTGGAGGAATTTAACCATAAATTCAAGAGAGATTTAACCTCGAATACTGGAGGGATTTAACCACGAATTCATGAGGGACTTGACCATGAATTCAAGATATTTAACCACGAATACTGGAGGGATTTAACCACGAATTCTGGAGGGATTTAACCATGAATTTATGAGGGATTTAACCATGAATTCAGAGATTTAACCATGAATACTGGAGGGATTTAACCACGAATTCTGGAGGGATTTAACCACGAATTCATGAAGGACTTAACCATGAATTAGAGATTTAACCACGAATTCTGGAGGGATTTAACCACGAATTTATGAAGGACTTAACCATGAATTCAAGAGGGATTTAATCACTAATTCTGGGGTGATTTAACCATGAAATCTTGAGGGATGTAACCATGAATTCTGGAGGGATATAAAAACATCTTGAGGGATTTAACTACGATTTCTGTAGGGATTTAACCAGGAATTATTGAGGGATTTAATTAGGAATTCTTCAGAGAATTACCCAGAATTCTTGAGATTTAACCACGAATTCTGGGAGATTTAACTACGAATTCTTGAGGGATTTAACATCGAATTCTGGAGGGATTTAACATCGAATTCTGGAGGGATTTAACATCGAATTCTGGAGGGATTTAACCACAAATTATTTGGGATTTAACTACGAATTCTTGAGGGATTTGATCACGAGTTCAGGAAAGATTTACCACGAATTCTGGAGAGATTTAACCATGAATACTGGGGGATTTAACCACGAATTCTGGAGGGATTTAACCATGAATTCTGAAAGGAATTTAACCACGAAATATGGAGATTGAACTGCGAATTCTAGTGGGATTTAACCATGAAATCTGGAGTGACAACCGCAAATTCTTGAGGAATTTAACCATGAATCCTGGGGGATTTAGTATGAATCTTAAGGAGATTTAACCACGAATCCTTGGGGATTTAATTACGACTCCTAGGGTAATATTATTGACACGTTAAAAAAAATATTGCAAAAACCCTTCTTTGACATCACGAAATTCAACAGGTTCAACTATTTGTTTACAAGACCAGGCTCTCCATATACTGCTAAATTATTCAAAGCTATTGTTTTCTTCTATTACTTTTCCACAATTCCAAAACAATTCGACATGGGAAATACGTTATAAAAAAAAACTATAGAACTATAAAAAAAAAAAAAAAAAAAAAAAAAAAAAAAAACTAGCCGTGTTTCCTCTGTAAACGACCTGGAACTGACATCATGATCAACCAAACAGAAGTTCGTGATACCAATGTACAATTGATATATTTGTTTAAAATATATACTAAATTAAAAATGGAGTTACTACTTAAAAGTGTCCATAAAATATACAATTCACAAATAATGACACTTTTGAGTAATTGTGAAAATTAGAGGAAACCAAAAGATTTGCTATGATTTGGCAGTCAATGGAGTGTGGGGAGGGGGCGGGGGTCTTGGAAACAAATATTAAGGTTAACAAGGTCTTTTCCGAATAAAGACAAGACGTTTTAGAGGAACAAATCGAGATTGTTGTGAAAACAGCTAAAATTGCCATTGGAAACATTTATAAACAAACAGTCGTTTCTCAAACGGAAATTAATGTGTTTACTATGGATTTAAAATGAATATAAAATGTTGATGACAACACAGGTTTCGAGATTTTCAAATTACCCTAAAATCACAAATAGACCTAAATGTTTAAAAGTTAAGCTAAACAAATGATTATATTAACAATTACAGCTATAGATTAATAACACGTAATTAATTACACCATTTAGGATTTAATATATTCACACTTAATTACTTAAGAGTAATATAAGCATATTGTTTAATAATGACTGAATTATATCAATAGATTACACCCGTAAAATTGAATGCCATCAGTATTAATCGAAATTACATCAATATAACTTAATTACAGAAGGAATAATTATTTTAACTACATAATTTATGTCACTAATTAACGATAAAGTATAAAAAAAATACATCAGTAATACATAAATCGGTAATTTTACAGTTTCGTCCATTATGAGGAAACTGGAATAAAAATATATTTGTTGCATCAGTAATAGTGTAGTTTCAACGAATTTAACGTTTATTTTGACCGCAAACCATCCGATTTAGAGATTTACTATGTAATTGGAGTTAAAACAACAAGTTGTTCCAGAATGCAGAAAGACCCTACTTCATCCCAACAATTATGGGGGACACCAGGTGGGAACCGGGGTTTTGGGTGGGGGGGGCGTCAAATGATATTTGCAATAAATGAATACTTATCCTTCCACCACCCCTCCCCCTATACCCCTGTCTAGCACTACCGGGGGGGGGGGCTCCGCCCCCCTCGCCCACCCCCCCTGAAGGCCACAGTGATTTTCAGGGCACTACTGAACCTAAGAAAACCCACCTAACCTAGCATTGGGCCCCTGTATCCCTACCTAGGCCTACCGGTGGGGGGGGGGGGGCTCCGCCCCCCTGCGACCCCCCCTTAAGGCCACAGTGATTTTCGGGACACTACCGAACCTAATACAACCACCTAACCTAGGGCCCTGTACCCCTACCTAGGCCTAGCCCCTGCGAACCCCCCCCCCTTACAGCCACTACCTAATACATCCATCAAACCAAATCCAAAGTGATGGTACTGCTGTATGCATCGTTATACTATCACCATTATAATATACTCTATAAATTAATGAAACTTACCTTAAACTGTTGGTTCATAAAGATGTGCTGCTGCTTTGAGGAAAACGTGAAGCCGTTGGGAAGGTTCCTTACCATGCAGGACAATTTTTATTTTGTAAAATTAAATTGTCT
>NC_090750.1:89686494-89703994 GCF_036898095.1 Palaemon carinicauda
TTTGCTTGAACGTAACCTTGACCTTTAACCTTTACCTTCCAAAATTTAACTATTTACAGCTTTTTACATAAAAGTTAATCCCTGCAAGTTTTATTACTCTATGATTAAAAGTGTGGCCAGGAAGCTGTTCACAAACAATCACACAAATGCACAAAGGGGTAAAACATAACCTCCTTACAACTTTGTTGGCTTAGGTAACTGACCTGTCCAAGCATTCATATATAAAGATTATCAATACAAAAAGCTTCGTATTTTGGCGAGAGCCCTAAAAGTTTGGATAAACACAATCTAATTACTTTTCTGTAATGAAGGTCCTCAACTCTGCATAGGATACAGAGCTGTCTTTATGAATTGCCTGTAATGATTTTAATATTGCAAAGTCAAAATGAGATTTTTATTATGATGCATATGACCAAGTCTACTTGGTAGCAGTATTTGAAGTCTAAGAGTCTCGCCCACTTCCATCACTCTCAAATGACATAACACAACCTGTCCTATATATGTTGATCGGAACTTCAACAAAACAACACTTAACAGAAAACCCTGGAGTTTGAAAACAAAGGTATGGTTGACTTTTGATAGCTAAAGTAACTGGTGAGACTGAAAAAGTTCACTAGTACATGTCCATTAAGGATCGTGTACAAGCATGGTGCATAATTTTTCATAGCTCATATTACTTGCATAGTGCCCTCTTTACGTCAAAATCCTTATTCCATCTTTGAACTCTGAGAATAATCGAACAATCTTGAATATTAACATTGGTTAATATAGTATTACAAACAGTTCAAATCCTATCAGATTATAAAACAAACAGTGATTGGGATATTTATAGAAATAATACGCTTAAAGTCACAACCAGTTTGGAAAATGAAAAGGCATTCAATATCTGGCAGTCTTTGAACTGGCAGGCTGTGCTATGAATCTCAATAAAACCCCACAAGATAAAAGAGAGATGAGAATTCCCTGTGTGTGTCTAACCTTTGTAAAGGAACACCTAATAACTTTTCACTTTACTTTGCCAAAGGCATTGGGATACTAAAGTTCTTACAACCTTCTCCACTGACATGGACACGATATTTCTATTGTGAAAAAAAAAAAATTTTGCTAAGAACAACAGACAAAGTTTACCAATCTACGACAAGAAAATTGTACTACGTGACCTAATCACTCCAAAATGGCAGACAAAACTTTAATATAAACAAATGAAATATATCTAATATATTTCTGCATATACAAACCAATAATGAGTGCACCTTATAAATCCGTCACACCAAAAAATTTTTACTGTACTTCAAAAGTTATTTCTTCCAACTATTAAACATACATAGAAGACAGCAAAATTCATAACAAACTACTGTACACCAAAATCATGCACAATTCCCCAGTGTAGTTTCCTCCACCGTAACAGGAGAATGAAGCTTTGGGACCAGGAGAAAACGACCACAAGACTGGACTAGTCCACAATGACTGATTTTGCCCCCTGGTCCTGGAATTGAAGTGACCCTGGAATCAGCTCTGCCTTTAAACTTGTAAGCTACAAGAAGTGCAAAGAATCTCTATATAAGAGATCACAAGATAGTAAAGAGTGGAGAACATTTCTTACAAGACAAAGGTGTAAAGGGACACCAAGTATTTGTAAATTTTACTAGGATAAGTACACCTCATGCATGTGTAGAATTTCAATCTATATGAACTATTCTCCATATCATCGAAAAAGGCAGAAAGCTGTGAAATATATATAAAGTACTTTATACATACAAATATAAAGCAAGAAAGAGAACATTCTAAGATGTTCAGTCCAAAACACTTTACAAAGAATCACAAAATGAAAAGAAAAACTTTAGAATTACTCCTGTACTTATTCCTGACACACATTCTTCCAACTGTTCCAGAGCCACAGCAAATTGAAAATGTTTAGAGGTCACTTGCTTGAGGATACACTCGGGCACATTATTCTATCTGTTTCCTTATTTCCTTTCCTCACTGGGCTATTTTCCCTGTTAGAGTCCTTGCGCTTATAACAACTTTCTTTTCTAACTAGGGTTGTAGCTTAGCTAATAATAATAATAATAATAATAATAATAATAATAATAATAATAATAACAGCAAAAGAATGAGTCCCGGGAACCTATGGAAAGTAACAAGAATAGTTTCTATGTCCAAAATGAATGTCTTTGTCCCTCGGTTGTAGGACAAAGGATAGAATACTGGGATCAATGCTGTAAATGTATGGTACAGCTAGATACCTTTTAAATTATTATATAAACAGTTGTGAGGAAAAATGAATACAGTACTGTAGTAGTAAGGCTGTGAGACCAGATTGACTGTGACCTAGTTCATCAGCATGACCTGAAGTTGTTTTCATAACTTGGGTCAGTAGAGAGACCTGAATATTAACTTAACAACAATAGATGCACTACAAGTCATACCCAATGCCAACATACAACCTTCATTTGGCACAAACGTCCAGTGAAGAAGAAAAACTAACTGATGGCATAGTGAAATTTAATCTGACTTAATTCACGGTCATATCTTTGTATAGCAGTGTAAATGCTTTTGAGTGACAACAAGGAAGAGCCAGCAATACCACAATAATGTAATTAATTATCAAATCAAACATCAATAACATGTTTATAACAGATATCACCATTCCCGAGTGATGCCAGGAAATACTATCAAATTATCTTTCATATTTATAAACTACAAACACAACGACTCTCCATCCATAAGACTTGAAATAATTCCTTCAATACAAGCAGAGTCAATCAGATGGTAATACCTGTTGTAATGACATTGATAAGTACAGTATGTAATTAAAATGGCAACGCATTGGTAACCAGAGGTACAGTTACAGAGAGTAGGAGACACGCACGTTATTTGAAACACCATTTCCAGATTTTTTTACGTAACAGATAATCCCTGGAAGTTTCATTACTCTACGATTAAAACTGTGGCCAGGAGGCTGTTCACAAACAAACACACACACACACACAAACATAGGCGAAGACATAACCTCCCTCCAACTTCAGTGGCGGAAGTAATAAAATAGAAGGATGTTATGTGATTCTAAATCATGGATTTTCATAAGTAGTATTTTGCTCTACAGCTTTTTTAGATTTCTGTGTATCTATTCGCCGTTAGAAGGGCAATGCATCATCGTTTTGATACTTCATCATTCTAAATAAAATCAGCCTTAATTTGTTTATTTCTCCTTCTTAATTTATGTTTTTTTCATAGCAAAAATCCATATATATAAGCCTTATTCATAATCTTTAAGGCATAATGCCAGTATGATTGTTATCAAACATTCACTTACCTATCTTGCTAGTGACAGTGTTCACAGAACGTAATATTAGGGATGTATTAGATTAAATATACACCAAAATTTAATTACCTCATCAGTCTGCTGACAGAAAATTATACTCTATGGAGGCAGCTATCTTCTGTATTATCATTATCATTTTTGGGCTCGAGCCATGTCGTCCTGATGGAAGTTCCCTTCGGCTGCTTCCCACTGCATAATATTTCTGCGAGTAATATTACAAGAGAATTACCGTCAGGTATCACAGGGTTCCAATCCCCGGAACGACTATCCGTAGATATCCTGTACAATCAGGGACGTATCCTAAGATAGGCTAAAGCTTCCATCCTAGTTGGAAAAGCAGGATGCTATAAGCTCAAGGGCTCCAACAGGGAAAAATAAACCAGTGAGGATAGAAAACAAGGAAATAAATAAACTACAAGCAAAGCAATGAACAAATGAAATATTTTAAGAACAGTAACAGCAGTAAAATGTATATTTCATATATAAGCTATAAAAAATAAAAAAAAAAGACATGAAGAGAAATTAGATAGAAAAGTGTGCCCGATTGCACCTCCTCAAGCAATAGAATACCCTAAGACAGTGGAAAGCCAATGGTAGAGGCTATGAAACTACCCAAGACTAGAGAACAATGGTTTGATTTTGGGGGGTCCACCTCCTAGAAGAGCTGCTTACCATAGCTAAATCTCTTCTACCCTTAAAAAGAGGAAAATAGCCACTGAACAATTACAGCGAAGAAGAATTGTTTGGTAATCTCAGTGTTGTCAGGTGTATCAGGACATGGGAGAATGTGGAAAGAATAAGCCAGATAATTCAGTGTATGCGTAGGCAAAAGAAAAAATGAGCCGTAACCAGAGAGAGGTATCCAATAATAGTACTGTCTGGCCAGTTAAAAGACCCAATAACTCTCTAGTGGTAGTATCTCAACAGGTGGCTGGTGCCCTGGCCAACCTACTACCTACAAAATTACTAGAGCCATGATTTAGGTCTACTATAGGTTTTAGAGGTTTCACATATCTCTTCAAAATTATATCTTGAAATGAAACCATTGCTTAAACAAACATTTGGCATCTAAGGCAAAACTATATCCCCAAGAATTTACAAAAAATCAGATAGATATAGGCTACGTTTCTTAACAAATGACTATAATGATTAAATAACACATCCTTGAGTCGTGCTACATGCGTATTTACTGAATCTCCTGCAGCTCCGTCAAAGAAATTTCTTGACCAATCAGACACCACCAAACTAAGAGTTTCTATTGTCTATATTCATTAGCATTTTAGCAAGAGGCTTCCTTAACACTTCTCTAATTGACAGGTTTACTAGCGAGTTTTCAAGACAAGCATGAATCATACCTGTAGTCGTATTTAATTTTTTAGTCGATACCATCTTAAGAATAGAAAATGAACTAGTTTATATTCAAAGAAAATGCAGGTTCCAAACAATTTACAAAGATTCAAGTGGTTTTTCAACAACTAAAGATATGTCTTTCTTCTGGAGGGATGTAGTGTGTGTGCGTGTCTGTGTGGGCTTCCACTTTGGCTGTGACATCTACTAGCCTACTGACGACTGCCTCTCCGCTAAAAGGAGTTTAGGATGCCAGTAAAACCAAACATATGACATTAGATTGAGGCACGGTTTTGTTCACTAGTTGGCATTATTCCTCGCCGCTGCCACTTCACAGATCCCTTAAGGGAGCTCCTTAAAAGTACAGCGAGGAAGTGTGTATTGGGATGACAAGCTTTGGGAAAAATTCCGGCTGGCACAGGACGCATTCTGCCAGCTGGCAAAAGATGGCCTCGCATATCACAACAAAAACAGGTTGCTGTCGCCGACTTGAGCAAGGTCATAGGCTCTGTCATATTTCAAAAATATTGCAATTACACCTCAATAGAGTACCTCTTCTGCTGCTAGGAAGACTGGAGAATTGACTTATCGGTACCTGTTGTCTCAGATGCTGTGAAAGGAGAAGCCCTTGCAGTTGTGTGGTGCCTCCAGAAGGCACGGCCATTCCTAAAGGGATGCCCTAACTTCATAGTCCTTACGAATCATCGCCCACTCGTCAAGCTATTGGGAAGAGAGCTCTAGCAGATGTCATCAACCCAAAACGACTTGAGCAGAAAACCCCACAGTTTAAATTACACTGATGTCTTACTGTAATGGTATTCTGTACTTTAGATACAACCCAATGCCTCAAAACATATAACAAGAATAACTGGGAAGATTTAATGAAATATTTAATAACCTGGAAGAACACCATTTTACCATCAGGCCTCGTCAATCATCATAAAACAAAGTAAAAGAAAAAAAGCATAGGAATATGGAGAAAAATTTACAAAAATAAGTCGGTTTCAAACTGACTTGTCTATCTATATTTCACAATTAAATATTTGTGCAACTTTAGAAGCCTTAATTCCTTGCACACATTGTCTACAATATATACATTATTTTCCTCCACAGGTTAGACCTTCATGACAAGTATGACAAGATAACTACAAATATTTAACATCTTACTTCATGATAAAGAGGACGTAATTAAAAAATAAGAAAAAGAATTATAAAAGAACTGAAAAAGAACTGACACTAAAAGTAGTAATGCAGGATACAGTGATAACCGAAGATATTACACTCTTTATGGTGGCCAAATAACCACAATGTAAAAATCTTTTAATTCTTTCAAGAGGTTTGCACTTCAGAGTATATGGCATATTATTATTATTAAATGCTAAGCTACAACCCTAGTTGGAAAAGCAGGATGCTATAAGCCCAAGGGCCCCAACAGGGAAAATAGCCCAGTGAGGAAAGGAAACAAGGAAAAATAAAATATTTTAAGAACAGTAATAACATTAAAATAAATATTTTCTATATAATCAATAAAAACTTTAACAAAACAAGAGGAAAAGAAACTAGATAGAATATTAACCCAAGACAGTGGAAGACCATGGAACAGAGGCTATGGCACTACCCAAGACTAGAGAACAATGGTTTGATTTTGGAGTGTCCTTCTCCTAGAAGAGCTGCTTACCATAGCTAAAGAGTCTCTTCTACTTTCCTACCCCAACACTAATTCTAGGACTAGGAGCAGGAATCCAAAACAAAGAAAATGCAAGAATTGGTAACTGCTTCTCCAAACTCGTAACAGAAAATGTAATTAGATATTTTTCTCCAAGCACAGTATTATTATTATTACTAGCTAAGCTACAATCCTTATTGGAAAAACAAGATGCTACAAGACCTAGAGCTCCAGCTAGGGAAAATAGCCCAGAGGAAAGGAAATAAGGAAGCAATTAAGGTATACGTGAAAAGTAATAAATAAAAAGTTGAGTAACAACGTAAAAATCTATGTCCTATAAGACAAATTCTTAGTAATTTGTATTTTTCCTAGCAATACATACCACAAAACACATCTATAGGAGAATCTTGGGATACTCCTAGTTCCGACCAGAAGAATTTTGGATAGGACTCCCCCACAAATACCCACTTCTCCCCACCAGGATGACCAGAGGTCAGCTCGGGTGGCGATCTGGCCATCGAACTTCCTTACAGTCCTGGTCGCCCCTGCGTATGTCGTTCTCGTTCTGACCAGATACTTATCAGTGTTGTGTTACTTGCGTTGTATCCCAAGTTTTTTACTGCGCGTATGTTTTGGTTGTACGTTACCATTCAGCACAAAAATTCATGTCATATATAAAATATGAATAAGAGATTTAATCTCACCTGTTCAACGTAAAAACATTTTCAGCAAGATTTTACTTCAAAGGTTCCTCCGATTCAACAGCGAGATTAGCAAGATCATTCCACAATCTGGTCACAGCTGGAATAAAAGCTTCTAGAATAATGTAGTGTTCGAGTCTTATGATGGAGAAGGCAACAGGTTGCATTATTATGCAACCTGTTGCAAAAGATGTATCAGCAATATATGGAAGGCAACACATATCACAGGAAGCCTTTACACAAATTCAATTTAAAATCTTATAAATAACAAAAACAACCTTTACTACAAACCTGCTAGGAAGTCTCAGGTAAAACGAATACAAATCAAACGACATAATGAGAAAAATGCAAAAGTTTATTTGTTGAAAAGTTTAGTATAAAAAATAATAATGTCTTTTACAAAGTTATGGCACACAACGTTAGATAAGTTAGTGTTTCCCTATCCGCAACCACACAGTATTGGTACAGAACTCTTAAGGCCACAGTTGATTAAACATCGAAGCAGACTCACCCCTCATTTAAACAGAACTAAAACTTTAAAATTTATATGGCAAGGTTATCACCAAAATACCTTTTACAACCAAAAAAAGCATTTATATACTGTACCGTAGAAATTTTCCAAATTGAACATTTCACAGTAGCATTCATTTGAAGAACTCGAACCATCTCTTAAATTCTGTAGATTTGAAAATATTTCTAAGCATTGATCTGTTAAAAAGTACCCAAAAAATCAGACATGGAACCTCAAGGAAGACTTCATAAACAATCTGAGCATAAATTTCATTTTCTTCTTTGCAGAAAAATACCGTCAAATAAGGGATGAGTCAGTTATGACAGCTGATTTGGCAAGAAAAATCAGAACTTCAATCCTTCTCTGACTATCCCAAAATCAGCGTTTTCAACCTCTCAAAAATGTTCTCTGAACTGTGACCGCTAAGATACCGCTCCTTACACAGAAAATGGTTGGTGATGCGTCTAATTATCTTTCCATATGCATTCTTAAGCTATAGAAGATACAGCTGAAGAAATACATCGAACAATTTTCAGGAGTCAGATCTCTCTTCTGCCTTTGCCGGCAGAGATTGATGGCACAAAATTAAAGGCTGGACATTTACATCAATTTAAAAAAAAGGAAAAGTCCAGATTACAAATAATTAGGTATGACCCATATGTTTTGTTCATCTCAGGGGATTATCCAAGAAGAAATTGGTTGAAAATGCATATCTGGAAGAATCTTATCACTACCACCGGCCATCTCCATGACAAAATAGGAAGAGAAGTAAAATGAAAAACAAATGAAGTTAAAAGCAACAATATAATGGAATGCTTAAAAAAATCCTTTCTGATATAAAAGGACTAAATAAATATGATTATTTCCCAAGGTTTCAGAATCGAAGGGATCCTTATTCTTTTTAACAAAAACAGGTTTTATGTCACACTCTGATGAGGTAATACGTCAAAAGTTATGAACGAATGAAATTCATACAAAACTTAAGAGAAATGACAGATACTTTGATAAGACATGGGATGCCTTTAAACTGAAAAAAAAATATAAAAAAAAAATAGCAATATGTTAAAACTAGGACTCTTGTTATGAGCAAATCAAAATGGGTAAACTTCCTCCTTTGGGGGTTTATAGCCTGGCTTAAACCTACAAAGTTAATTTCAGAGTCGCAGTAAAAAAAGAAAATATGATAATACTCCCTACGACTCTTCTTCAGACACCAATTATAATTACAATCATCATCACACCTATAAAGGTAGTTTGAGCAAAAAATAACAAAATAATAAACATGTTAACCATCATTCCTAATGGATGCCCTTAAAAGAATCCATTCATCTCAGAGCCATCTTTTATATTTACAAAGTAAAGCCAATGTATTCTTTTAAATCTGTCATAATACAAACAGACTATTCTTCCTTGACCTTTCTTCCTACACACGATGACACATCTGGGAGTATAAAAACATAAGACTGTAAATATCCATAGCACGTACATATATATTTATACCCTATGTACAAATTATGCAAAACGTTGCCGCAACGGCTGATGGAATGGCATGAGTAATCAAAGTCAAATAATGACAGTACAAATAATATGGAAAATCATGAGAAGTCTTAGAGTCGGCCAAACATCCTGAGCTGGATACATGAGGATCCGACTTAAAACCTTTGTGTTATAAAGGCTTTCCTGCAGTTCATGTGTTAATAGTAATTTCTTTTCACAAAAGTAGTACAAGATAATTTAGCAAAAAAATAATACAATATATACATTTCTGAAATTTACCATTCTTTAAAAAATTTATATAGACTGGGATATATGCATTCAAAACTGTGTTTTTTTTATGTTGAAATTGGCACAGGATAACCATTCACAAACATTACACATTACATCTACTGGCAAGAAATCGAGCCAATCACTAAACACCCAATTTAACATTGTATCATAATGCATCAATACCAGATTCAAGAAACCTTTGGTTAATTTACCCTCAAAGTACAACAAAGGTTTAGCAGCATGTTTAGGAATATAATACTGTATATCAATATCTCAATGATGATAATATGCAATAACTGGAAAAACTTGTTTCAGTACATAAGTTTGGACTCTCAAGTATCCAATAATGTAAGTTAATCTCTATCGGTCTTTTCCGAATACTGCAACTTGATAATGAAAAGTATCTCCACCTTCAAAGTACTTAGTTGAGTTCTTAAATTTCTCTTATAAACAATGATGAAACAACCAAATTACAACCTAACCTTTCATAGCATTTATAGCACAAATACAATATGTCTTTCAGTACCAACATCCTTTTCAAGACATGGAATATTTTCTTCAAGGAACTTCGGTTACAGTATATCCCTTAAGAGATTAGTTGATCACATGACTGTGACGACTATTCTGAACACAACCTTCCAAGGATACAAAAGACTGGTAAATTGCAATGGTCAACTCTTGATTGTACCATCCAACAAAGATCTTCGATATAAAGTACAAGCACATCCATATACTGATACTAAAATACTGAAATGTACCAGTTCAGATAATAACCATACACACTCATTTCTAATTCTCTATACTTAAGTCATTCCCAGATTTGTAAAAAAAAAAAAAAAAAATCCACCGAGCTACAAAACAGAAAATACTATACGATATATCTAAATTAAAGAATATCTGTATAGTTCTAAATCCTCTTATCACAAGGCTGGAAACTTACATTGTCGTGACATCTACCAAAATTATTTTCCATTCCGATTACCCAGCCAACTAATATTAGCAATAACTCCCAAGGAAATTTCTTAATACTTTTTATATATGTTTAATACTGTACATCCTCTGAATGCTTATTTAACAATGTGACTTATACTTTCCAGAAAGAAATTCAAGATTATGTATCATAAATTCCCAAAATATAGACTCAAAAATGTGGTTCACAGCCTCCTCCATTATAAATTATATATTCTAGAAGTGCTTCCCATAAGAGAGAGCTATCAAAATAATCATGTGCTTTGCCTTTTATAAGTTTACAAAAGTAAATTGCACATATATAAAAATCGTATTACTGTAGATGACTGCTAAAAACAAATAAAAATATCTTACTGGTTTGTATAAGTTTAGAGAAATAAAAATGTGTATCTATGATGCACAGTTTCTGCCACAATGCACGGTATTGTCTTTTAAAACATTTTTGTAAGTAAATTACTATGATAGCCTGTGTTGGCATCAAGAAAACTTGAGTTTGGCTAAAACACAAGTCCTGTATTGTATCTACATATTATCATAAGTTTAAGAAATTAGGCAAATTAACACTCATAGTGTGTTTCTACAGTTTTGGCACATTGTAATGATCGATAAACTTTTGTAGGAAAAACAGACTAATCTACAAAAAACAACTGCAGCTCACTTATGAAGGAAGAACAAATGTTATCGTTAGTACCAGTTGCAAAACACCACCAAAACTGGGTTGGAAGTACATCACTAAACAACGAACAAAAGCTTATGATGTGATTCAGTATACAACAACATTCATAACAACCTGGAAGGTGTTAATAAAGATAACACTAACAAAACTGAGAAACAAATCATCATTCTTAACCCAAACTCACACTACACAGAATTGTCTCGTACATGCTCTAGCGGGCAAGTAACCCGCAAAACAGACTGCAATTTTCAATTTGTAAAATAAAGAAGAATCTTCCTTCTATGTACAAAAAAAAAAAAAAAAGATGATTTGACCTCTCAAACAAAGAAAAATCACACTATACACACCAACGCTTGTAACCTTCACTGCCTGCCCTACTTAAATGATTTTGCAGTGACCTTGGAAACAAGGAGCAACCATAGAATATTGGGGGGGGAAGGGGGATATTAAGCTGTCCCCAGCCAGTTACCCCTTTATTGAGCACTCACGTAAGTCTTTGGCACAACCTTCTCCTCTCAAATCATATCCAGATGTACTTAATTGAGCAAAACAAAGAGCAAAGAATTAAAATCTCTTGACATATGGCATTTCTGTTCCACGTTACTGAGTCTTACTGTTATTCGTACATTCTCATAAAAAAAACCTTTTCTCAGAATTACAAAACTTTGCGATAAACCTGATACTGTATCCATCAGAGAGCAGATACGGTTCAGTGAGAGAAATATATTACCTAAAATAAATACAGCATACCAAAAACAGAAGTCCCAAAGTTATGCATCTTCAAAATTACTAGCCTACATTCACAACTCTAACTTTATGTAACTCAAACCTCTTAAATTTCAAGAGGAAATCTTAAATGGCAAGAAGGAAGCAACTATATCCCACTTTTACATCATCAGTAATAATTTAGATCAATCATATTATCTTTAAGAAATTCCAGAATGCAAAATCAATTAAAGTTCTAAAAACAAAAAAAATCTTCATGTTAAATTTTCTGTAATGTTGAAAAAATTTCTGAGAATTTCATAAAGTTACACGCAGAATGCATTAAGAGCATGTTTTTAAATGATCCAACAATAAGACTTTTTTGCGGAAAATAATACTTTTCATGTAAAGCTTGAATAAAGCCCCTTCGTGCACTGTGCAACAAGTGCCATCTTTCACATGCACAATGTTGACCTGAGCATTTAGCCTTGACTAACGGCATGCAAATCAGTTTATCCATCTTATGCCCATCTCTATGCTTCTGTTTATTCATGTGCCTTTATCCCTTCTTGGATTTAAATTACTATCATCAACAATTCTCCCTCTCTCTCTCTCTCAGACACACGCACATACAAAAGAAACACTCGACAGAGAAATATTGTTACCAGAGGACTGCAGCACAAAACTTTAACACAGAAGAGTCATGAAAGAACCACTCGACAGAGAAAAGAAACACTCGACAGAAAAATATTGTTACTAGAGGACTGCAGCACAACACTTTAATACAGAAGAAAGTCACGAAAGAACCACTCAACAGAGAAAAGAAACACTTGACAGAGAAATATTGTTACCAGAGGACTGCAGTACAAAACTTCAACACAGAAGAAAGAGTCACGAAAGAACCACACAATAGAGAAAAGAAACACTCGACAGAGAAATATTGTTACCAGAGGACTGCAGCACAAAACTTTAATACAGAAGAAAGTCACGAAAGAACCACTCAACAGAGAAAAGAAACACTCGACAGAGAAATATTGTTACCAGAGGACTGCAGCACAAAACTTTAACACAGAAGAAAGAGTCACGAAAGAACCACTCGACAGAGAAATACTGTTACCAGAGGACTGCAGCGCAAAACTTTAACACAGAAGAAAGAGTAAAATAAGAAACACTCGACAGAGAAATATTGTTACCAGAGGACTGCAGCACAAAACCTTAACACAGAAGACAGAGTTACAGAAAAAAAAACACTAGACAGCGAAATATTGTTACCAGAGGACTGCAGCATAAAACTTTTACACAGAAGAAAGAGTAAAAATTGAAATAATTACAATACAGAAATAATTACAATATTGTAATAGTCCCACAGTAATTGAGCTTATGGCTTTGTATGCAGGAAAAAGACAAGATGAAAAAAACTTCTAAGTCTTTGAGCTGTTCTTAAATAATTAAGTCTTTGCAATTAAAAGCACCGATTATTATAAGCAACAAGGAGGGGGAATGGAAGTTCTCATATGATTGATAAATACAAACAAAACAAATAAGTATCCTAAAATGAATGATGCAAGTCGCCTTACATGACAATAAATAAAAAATTATATATTTCAACATACTGTACACAGATAACGCCAACCTGATGTACATTCACAAGAAAAAAATATGATCATATCATTTATGACACAGCAACCAAATCACAACCTCAAATTAAAACGAGCTGCTACCTTGAGTGATATATGTGTATATATATATATACAGAGCATACATGAAATACACATCGTGTGGCTTTTGAGCACAGAAACCATCATCATACTCATGAACAATGTTCACCTCCTTTGCTATCCATATTGTGTGATGTTCGAAGGACATCTTTTTTTCAGCAAAAATCAACACTTTTTTTTTACTGTCACAGGCATTCTGGAAATATGGAAATATACACAGAAAACAAAACCATCAAAATAGTTTTGCTTGGTAGGCCCCCTTTATAACCTGAATCTTTATGGAACATTTAGCATTTTTGATATCAAAGAATTAACAGTGAAAAAAAAGTAGTTTTTCTGATTCATTACAAAAAACGAATCTCTCGTGTTACATTACATGGAAGATTAAAAAAACCACCTATTGCCATAAAAATGGCGTACATCTATGGGATCTCTTTGAGGGCAGACTTAAAGAGTATCTAAATTGCCATGAAGAAAAATATATATATGGAATACACAAATGAGAGGAAACGCTTTAGTTCATGTTGTACTTCAGATGGAGGACATTGTTAAGTTGTGAATCCTCCACTATGCCCATTTGCTGGCGGGCCTGACGGGCATTGAGGCAGAGGTCGTGGGCATAGGCGCAGGTCGCTGGAACAGCCAAGATCTTTCTGGCCAGTAACCGTAAAGTAGACAACCCTGAAGCTGAAGTTCCTGACCACCATCCAAGAATGTCGTCGTCTTCGAGGTGCACCTGCGGGAAAAAGGTATTATCAGAATAGATATCACTTTCTAGATTTTCTGCCAACACCAGAGAAAGATAAAATTCTTAACCCATGATGATTTTACCTGAAATTATGTTATTTACAGTTTACTTATAAAAAAGTACTAAATGCACTGTTCAATCTTGGAACTTTGCATTATGAATTAGAGTATTAATAACTGCCAAGCATAAACATCACAAACAAACTTTCACTATCAGCATAAATACTGATCATTTACACACTATTAGACCTCTTTCCAATAGTATGATGAATCTGCATGAGGATGATGAGAATATGATTCTTAGCAATAAAAACATTGCACTTCTCTTCATTCATTTGTAAAAGAGACTAAATATGGTAAGCAGTTCTTCTAGAAGGACACTCAAAACTCAAACCATTGTCCTCTAGTCTTGGGTAGTGCCATAGCCTCTGTACCATGGTCTCCCACTTTATTGGGGTAGAGTTCTCTTGCTTGAGGGTACACTTGGGCACACTATTTTCTCTAATTTCTCTTCCTCTTGTTTTGTTAAAGATTTTAGTTTATAAAGGAGATATTTTTTCAATGTTATTACTGTTCTCTTAATATTCTATTTTTCCTTGCTTCCTTTCCTCACTGGGCTACTTTCCCTGTTGAAGCCCTTGGGCTTATACCATCCTGCTTTTCCAACTAGGGTTGTAGCTTGATAATAATAATAATAATAATAATAATAATAATAATAATAATAATAATAATAATTCAGCTGTAATTAATCTATGTAACTTTGCAACATTCGAGTGTATATTTTCAAATTGTTTATGAGTATATACATCTCAGAAATGTACACAAAATAGCACATTAAGAAGGGTACTTTTGTATATTTATTTCTTTAAGTAGCCTCTAAAGGGTTAAACAGGATATCGTAATCAAACTCAAGACAAATCAGTCTCACGTAGTGAAACATTTATCAATTCCCATTTTCCAAACGAATGGGATTCAACTCTAAATCTATCTGATACGATAAAAATTTCTAGATATGACTTTAGCTTAGATGGTAAAACAAAAGCTGCATGTCCAATGGTAGTAATCTATTCTGAAGAAGTGTTTTAATTCTTTCATTCTACCTTGTTTTGAGTATTGTTCTCCTGTCTGGTGTTCAGCTGCTGATTCTCATCTTAATTTGTTGGACAGAAACTTACGATCTATTAAATTTCTTATTCCTGATCTAGATATTAATCTTTGGCACTGTCGTTCAATTAGTTCATTATGCATGTTGCATAAGATTTTTCATAACTCTGACCATCCTTAACATTCAGATCTCCCTGGACAATTCTATCCTGTTCGTAATACTAGGCAGGCAGTTAATTCTAATAGCCAGGCCTTCTCCATCATGAGGCTCAATAATACACAGTATTAGAGAAGTTTTATTCCAGCTGTTAACAAGTTGTGGAATGATCTTCCTAATCGTGTAGTTGAATCAGTAGAACTTCAAAAGTTCAAAATTGGAGCAAATGTTTTTATGTTGACCATGCTGACATGAGTCTTTTTATTGTTTATATATGACATATTTGTTTTTGACGTTGTTAATAGTTTATATAGGACATGTCTGTTTTGACGCTGTTACTGTTTTTAGAATGATATATTGTTAATTTATTCTCATCATTTATTTATTTCCTTATTTCCTTTCCTCACTGGGCTATTTTTCCCTGTTGGAGCCCTTGGGCTTATAGCATCTTGCTTTTCCAACAAGGGTTGTAGCTTGGCTAGTAATAATAATAATAATAATAATTTCTACCTTCACTTTACAGGCCTCAACTTGAAAACATTAGGAGATATAAATACACATCCAACTGAAATCTTAAATCTCGAATATTGTATCAAAACAAAATAATTACATTACATTATACAATTTAATGCAGTAAGATGATATTTACAATATGAAATGGGACTATTTTTTTTAATTTTGCAGCTGAAAACCGTAGGGATGTGAGTTAGAGGAAGCCTATCTTGTGTCAAAATTTTAAAAAATTAGACTTACAAATAGTTTTTTGGAACCTGTTAAGTTTGTAAGTTGTGGACTTTCTGTATTATATTAGTATCATTATTATTATCATACTTATTATTATTATTATTATTATTATTATTATTATTATTATTATTATCATTATTATTATAATTATTATTATTATTATTATTATTAGTATTAGTATTATCACTTAGTTAAGCTACAGCCCTAGTTGGAAAAGCAAGAAGATATAAGCCCAAAGGCTCCAACCGGGGAAAAATAGCCCAGTGAGGAAAGGAAATAAAAATAAAAATCCCTATGAAATATTGATATATATCAAAACACCCAAATCTTGCTACCCTTTATTATTATTATCACTTAGTTAAGCTACAACCCTAGTTGGAAAAGCAAGATGCTATAAGCCCAAGACTCCAACAGGGAAATATAGCCCAGTGAGGAAAGGAAACAAGGAAATAAAAATAAAAATCCCTATAAAATATTAATATATATCAAAACACCCAAATCTTACTACCCTTTATTATTATTATCACTTAGTTAAACTACAACCCTAGTTGGAAAAGCAAGATGCTATAAACCCAAGGGCTCCAACAGGGGAAAAATTACCCCAGTGAGGAAAGGAAACAAGGAAATAAAAATAAAAATCCCAATGAAATATCAATCTATATCAAAACATCCAAATCTCGCTAACCTTCATATTGACGTAGGCCATAATCTCTTCGCTATCCGACACTGAGGTGTCCGGGGCAGGATTATCCATATACTCCCGAAAGGGATGGGCGTCGTTGGGCGAGCTGGTGGGCGGGGAGCCATCCGTCAAGTGGCCGTTGCTGGAGCTGTACGTCGTGGTCGTGCGAGTGGTCTTCAGGTTGAGGACGCCCGTGTTGGCTTCGGTCACGGCGACGGATTTCATCATCTCCAAGACGTGGCGGTGGACTTCCGTCTTCTCGGTGTCGCTCAGGACCTGTTGGTTGGGACGTGGGAGTTAGTTGGGTTTCTGATATGGGATTATTATTATCATTATTATTATTATTATTATTATTAGCATTACTATTATTATTATCATCATCATTATTATTATAATAATTATCATTATTATCATTATCATCATCATCATTATAATAATCATTACTATTATTATTATTATTATTATCACAATCATTACTATTATTATTATTATTATTATTATTATTATTATCATTATTATTATAATTACTATTATTATCATTATCATCATCATCATTATAATTATCATTACTATTATTATTAATAATATTATTACTATTATTATCATTATTATTATTATTATTATCATCACAATTATTATAATTATTACTCATAACCGTCATGGAAAAGCAAAAAAAAAATA
>NC_090750.1:89708994-89710970 GCF_036898095.1 Palaemon carinicauda
ACATGACTATCTGTTGACTCTGATAACTCCGTTGTTTTCGAACCAAAACCCAAATATATAACCAGCCTCCGATACTGAGAGGGCCCAGATGTTTGTTGATGCCCTGGTTACCACCGAAACTAAAACAACAAACGAACGCGACAAAAGATCTTCCAAGAAACGCTTTTCCTCTCCGAGGCGAAACGAATAACAATTACTTGAAACCCGGGCTTCCCATATTCACCGCTCTGCAACTCGTATCATGTGACGTTTTGCTTGTTAAGCATACTAATGTCCGATAGCAGATTGTTAAAAACCGACTACTTGGCATTTTGTTAAGGACGAAGATATATTATCAATCTCTCTCTCCCTCTCTCTCTCTCTCTCTCTCTGAATCAAATCTTCGTTTTCAAAAACTGATAAAAATAGTAATTAAATATCCTCCAAAAGAGGAAAAGCCTTATAAGGAGCGTTGGAACTATTCTCTCTCTCTCTCTCTCTCTCTCTCTCTCTCTCTCTCTCTCTCTCTCTCTCTCTCTCTCTCACCCAATTTCAGAATCAAATCTTCGCTTTCCAAAACTGATAAAAATAGTAATTAAATATTCAGCAGAAGAGGAAAAGCCTTATAAGGTGAGTTGGAACTACTCTCTCTCTCTCTCTCTCTCTCTCTCTCTCTCTCTCTCTCTCTCTCTCTCTCTCTCTCTCTCTCTCTTCCAAATCACCCACCATTTCTAGCTAATCTATTTATCTCTCAATGCTTACCAATGAAAGAATTTTATGGTAAGAATATTCACTTTACACAAAAAATAAAATGCATCTAAATACAGAGAGAGAGAGAGAGAGAGAGAGAGAGAGAGAGAGAGAGAGAGAGAGAGAGAGAGAGAGAGACGTCTCAAGAATATCAGTAGAATTTGAGAAAAACAGAGAGAGAGAGAGAAAAAGAGAGAGAGAGAGACGTCTCAAGAATAACAGTAGAACTTGAGAAAAACGAGGAGAGAGAGAGAGAGAGAGAGAGAGAGAGAGAGAGAGGGAGAGAGAGACGTCTCAAGAATAACAGTAGAATTTGAGAAAAACGAGGGGAGAGAGAGAGAGAGAGAGAGAGAGAGAGAGAGAGAGAGAGAGAGAGACGTCTCAAGAATAACAGTAGAATTTGAGAAAAACAAGGAGAGAGAGAGAGAGAGAGAGAGAGAGAGAGAGAGAGAGAGACGTCTCAAGAATAACAGTAGAATTTGAGAAAAACAAGGAGAGAGAGAGAGAGAGAGAGAGAGAGAGAGAGGAGAGAGAGAGAGAGGAGAGAGAGAGAGAGAGAGAGAGAATATAACTCTCACTTTACAATCTCTTAATACGATTGGGAATAATGACTAGAATCCGCATGAACGCCGAAAAATAATAAAAAAAAAAATAAAAAAATAAAAAACAGGATCTGATTCTCACATTATGGAAGTCTGACGTCAAGATGATGTGTGCAGTGGCCTGATTTGTAAGCGAGATAAGATGGTACCGTCTTTGACTCCTTAATGAGGGTTTTCGCCCAACTGGCTATCTATGCACAAGCTATAGATAGCCATGTACTATCCTATATCTAAAATTGTGGTAAGCAGCTCTTCTAGGAGAAAGAAACTCCAAAACCAAACCACTGTTCTCTAGTCTTGGGTAGTGCCATAGCCTCTGTACCATGGTCTTCCACTGTCTTGGGTTAGAGTTCTCTTGCTTGAGGGTACAATTGACCACGCTGTTCTGTCTTGTTTCTCTTCTTTTGTTAAATTTGTTATAGTTTATCTATGAAATATTTATTTCAAAGTTATTACTGTTCTTAAAATCATTCATCTTAATTGTTAATTACATCTCTTATTCCCTTGTTTCCTTTCCTCACTGGGCCATTTTCCCTGTTGGAGCCCCTGGGCTTACAGCATCCTGTTTTTTACAACTAGGGTTGTAGCTTACCAAGTAATAATAATAATAATAATAATAATAATAATAATAATAATAATAATAAT
>NC_090750.1:89711470-89763970 GCF_036898095.1 Palaemon carinicauda
AATTAGCTGAGACCTGGGAGTTCTCTTCCCCCCCCCTCCCGTCGTCTGAGACGGGTCGTATACACTACTACTACTACTACTAGTGAGACAGGAGTTCTTCCCACTGTCGTCTGAGACGGGTCGTATACACTACTACTACTACTACTAGTGAGACAGGAGTTCTTCCCACTGTCGTCTGAGACGGGTCGTATACACTACTACTACTACTACTAGTGAGACAGGAGTTCTTCCCCACCGTCGTCTGAGACGGGTCGTATACACTACTACTACTACTACTACTACTACTATTACTACTAGTGAGACAGGAGTTCTTCCTACCGTCGTCTGAGACGGGTCGTATACACTACTACTACTACTACTAGTGAGACAGGAGTTCTTCCACCGTCGTCTGAGACGGGTCGTATACACTACTACTACTACTACTACTACTACTACTACTACTAGCAGGAGTTCTTCCTACCGTCGTCTGAGACGGGTCGTATACACTACTACTACTACTACTACTACTAGTGAGACAGGAGTTCTTCCTACCGTCGTCTGAGACGGGTCGTATACACTACTACTACTAGTGAGACAGGAGTTCTTCCCCCCGTCGTCTGAGACGGGTCGTATACACTACTACTACTACTACTACTACTAGTGAGACAGGAGTTCTTCCTACCGTCGTCTGAGACGGGTCGTATACACTACTACTACTACTAATACTACTACTACTACTACTACTACCAGTGAGACAGGAGTTCTTCCCACCGTCGTCTGAGACGGGTCGTATACAACTACTACTACTACTACTACTAGTGAGACAGGAGTTCTTCCTACCGTCGTCTGAGACGGGTCGTATACACTACTACTACTACTACTACTACTATTACTAGTGAGACAGGAGTTCTTCCTACCGTCGTCTGAGACGGGTCGTATACACTACTACTACTACTACTACTAGTGAGACAGGAGTTCTTCCTACCGTCGTCTGAGACGGGTCGTATACACTACTACTACTACTACTACTACTAGTGAGACAGGAGTTCTTCCTACCGTCGTCTGAGACGGGTCGTATACACTACTACTACTACTACTACTATTACTAGTGAGACAGGAGTTCTTCCTACCGTCGTCTGAGACGGGTCGTATACACTACTACTACTACTACTACTACTAGTGAGACAGGAGTTCTTCCTACCGTCGTCTGAGACGGGTCGTATACACTACTACTACTACTACTACTAGTGAGACAGGAGTTCTTCCTACCGTCGTCTGAGACGGGTCGTATACACTACTACTACTACTACTACTACTATTACTAGTGAGACAGGAGTTCTTCCTACCGTCGTCTGAGACGGGTCGTATACACTACTACTACTACTACTACTAGTGAGACAGGAGTTCTTCCTACCGTCGTCTGAGACGGGTCGTATACACTACTACTACTACTACTACTACTAGTGAGACAGGAGTTCTTCCTACCGTCGTCTGAGACGGGTCGTATACACTACTACTACTACTACTACTAGTGAGACAGGAGTTCTTCCTACCGTCGTCTGAGACGGGTCGTATACACTACTACTACTACTACTACTACTAGTGAGACAGGAGTTCTTCCTACCGTCGTCTGAGACGGGTCATATACACTACTACTACTACTAGTGAGACAGGAGTTCTTCCCACCGTCGTCTGAGACGGGTCGTATACACTACTACTACTACTAGTGAGACAGGAGTTCTTCCTACCGTCGTCTGAGACGGGTCGTATACACTACTACTACTACTAGTGAGACAGGAGTTCTTCCCCCCGTCGTCTGAGACGGGTCGTATACACTACTACTACTACTAGTGAGACAGGAGTTCTTCCTACCGTTGTCTGAGACGGGTCGTATACACTACTACTACTACTACTACTACTAGTGAGACAGGAGTTCTTCCCCCCGTCGTCTGAGACGGGTCGTATACACTACTACTACTACTAGTGAGACAGGAGTTCTTCCTACCGTCGTCTGAGACGGGTCGTATACACTACTACTACTACTACTACTACTATTACTAGTGAGACAGGAGTTCTTCCTACCGTCGTCTGAGACGGGTCGTATACACTACTACTACTACTAGTGAGACAGGAGTTCTTCCCCGTCGTCTGAGACGGGTCGTATACACTACTACTACTACTACTACTACTAGTGAGACAGGAGTTCTTCCTACCGTCGTCTGAGACGGGTCGTATACACTACTACTACTACTAGTGAGACAGGAGTTCTTCCACCGTCGTCTGAGACGGGTCGTATACACTACTACTACTACTACTACTACTAGTGAGACAGGAGTTCTTCCTACCGTCGTCTGAGACGGGTCGTATACACTACTACTACTACTAGTGAGACAGGAGTTCTTCCTACCGTCGTCTGAGACGGGTCGTATACACTACTACTACTACTACTACTACTAGTGAGACAGGAGTTCTTCCCCCCGTCGTCTGAGACGGGTCGTATACACTACTACTACTACTACTACTACTACTACTAGTGAGACAGGAGTTCTTCCTACCGTCGTCTGAGACGGGTCGTATACACTACTACTACTACTACTACTACTAGTGAGACAGGAGTTCTTCCCACCGTCGTCTGAGACGGGTCGTATACACTACTACTACTACTACTACTACTACTACTACTAGTGAGACAGGAGTTCTTCCTACGGTCGTCTGAGACGGGTCGTATACACTACTACTACTACTACTACTACTAGTGAGACAGGAGTTCTTCCCACCGTCGTCTGAGACGGGTCATATACACTACTACTACTACTACTACTACTACTAGTGAGACAGGAGTTCTTCCTACGGTCGTCTGAGACGGGTCGTATACACTACTACTACTACTACTACTACTAGTGAGACAGGAGTTCTTCCTACCGTCGTCTGAGACGGGTCGTATACACTACTACTACTACTACTACTACTACTAGTGAGACAGGAGTTCTTCCTACGGTCGTCTGAGACGGGTCGTATACACTACTACTACTACTACTACTACTAGTGAGACAGGAGTTCTTCCCACCGTCGTCTGAGACGGGTCATATACACTACTACTACTACTACTACTACTACTACTAGTGAGACAGGAGTTCTTCCTACGGTCGTCTGAGACGGGTCGTATACACTACTACTACTACTACTACTACTAGTGAGACAGGAGTTCTTCCTACCGTCGTCTGAGACGGGTCGTATACACTACTACTACTACTACTACTACTACTACTAGTGAGACAGGAGTTCTTCCTACGGTCGTCTGAGACGGGTCGTATACACTACTACTACTACTACTACTACTAGTGAGACAGGAGTTCTTCCCACCGTCGTCTGAGACGGGTCATATACACTACTACTACTACTACTACTACTACTACTAGTGAGACAGGAGTTCTTCCTACGGTCGTCTGAGACGGGTCGTATACACTACTACTACTACTACTACTACTAGTGAGACAGGAGTTCTTCCTACCGTCGTCTGAGACGGGTCGTATACACTACTACTACTACTACTACTACTACTAGTGAGACAGGAGTTCTTCCTACGGTTGTCTGAGACGGGTCGTATACACTACTACTACTACTACTACTACTAGTGAGACAGGAGTTCTTCCTACCGTCGTCTGAGACGGGTCGTATACACTACTACTACTACTAGTGAGACAGGAGTTCTTCCTACCGTTGTCTGAGACGGGTCGTATACACTACTACTACTACTAGTGAGACAGGAGTTCTTCCTACCGTCGTCTGAGACGGGTCGTATACACTACTACTACTACTAGTGAGACAGGAGTTCTTCCTACCGTCGTCTGAGACGGGTCGTATACACTACTACTACTACTAGTGAGACAGGAGTTCTTCCTACCGTCGTCTGAGACGGGTCGTATACACTACTACTACTACTAGTGAGACAGGAGTTCTTCCCACCGTCGTCTAAGACGGGTCGTATACACTACTACTACTACTACTACTAGTGAGACAGGAGTTCTTCCTACCGTCGTCTGAGACGGGTCATATACACTACTACTACTACTACTACTACTATTACTACTACTACTACTACTACTACCACCAGTGAGACAGGAGTTCTTCCTACCGTCGTCTGAGACGGGTCATATACACTACTACTACTACTACTACTACTACTAGTGAGACAGGAGTTCTTCCTACCGTCGTCTGAGACGGGTCGTATACACTACTACTACTACTACTACTAGTGAGACAGGAGTTCTTCCTACCGTCGTCTGAGACGGGTCGTATACACTACTACTAATACTACTACTACTAGTGAGACAGGAGTTCTTCCTACCGTCGTCTGAGACGGGTCGTATACACTACTACTAATACTACTACTACTACTACTACTAGTGAGACAGGAGTTCTTCCTACCGTCGTCTGAGACGGGTCGTATACACTACTACTAATACTACTACTACTACTACTACTAGTGAGACAGGAGTTCTTCCACCGTCGTCTGAGACGGGTCGTATACACTACTACTAATACTACTACTACTACTACTACTAGTGAGACAGGAGTTCTTCCCACCGTCGTCTGAGACGGGTCGTATACACTACTACTAATACTACTACTACTACTACTACTAGTGAGACAGGAGTTCTTCCCACCGTCGTCTGAGACGGGTCGTATACACTACTACTAATACTACTACTACTACTACTACCAGTGAGACAGGAGTTCTTCCCACCGTCGTCTGAGACGGGTCGTATACACTACTACTATTACTACTACTACTACTACTACCAGTGAGACAGGAGTTCTTCCCACCGTCGTCTAAGACGGGTCGTATACACTACTACTATTACTACTACTACTACTACTACCAGTGAGACAGGAGTTCTTCCCACCGTCGTCTGAGACGGGTCGTATACACTACTACTACTACTACTACTACTACTACTACTACCAGTGAGACAGGAGTTCTTCCCACCGTCGTCTGAGACGGGTCGTATACACTACTACTACTACTACTACTACTACTACTACTACCAGTGAGACAGGAGTTCTTCCCACCGTCGTCTGAGACGGGTCGTATACACTACTACTACTACTACTACTACTACTACCAGTGAGACAGGAGTTCTTCCCACCGTCGTCTAAGACGGGTCGTATACACTACTACTACTACTACTACTACTACTACCAGTGAGACAGGAGTTCTTCCCACCGTCGTCTAAGACGGGTCGTATACACTACTACTACTACTACTACTACTACTACCAGTGAGACAGGAGTTCTTCCCACCGTCGTCTAAGACGGGTCGTATACACTACTACTACTACTACTACTACTACTACTACCAGTGAGACAGGAGTTCTTCCCACCGTCGTCTAAGACGGGTCGTATACACTACTACTATTACTACTACTACTACTACTATTACTACCAGTGAGACAGGAGTTCTTCCCACCGTCGTCTAAGACGGGTCGTATACACTACTACTACTACTACTACTACTACTACTACTACTAGTGAGACAGGAGTTCTTCCCACCGTCGTCTGAGACGGGTCGTATACACTACTACTAATACTACTACTACTACTACTACTACTACTACTAGTGAGACAGGAGTTCTTCCCACCGTCGTCTGAGACGGGTCGTATACACTACTACTAATACTACTACTACTACTACTACTAGTGAGACAGGAGTTCTTCCCACCGTCGTCTGAGACGGGTCGTATACACTACTACTAATACTACTACTACTACTACTACTAGTGAGACAGGAGTTCTTCCCACCGTCGTCTGAGACGGGTCGTATACACTACTACTACTACTACTACTACTACTACTAGTGAGACAGGAGTTCTTCCCACCGTCGTCTGAGACGGGTCGTATACACTACTACTATTACTACTACTACTACTACTACTACTATTACCAGTGAGACAGGAGTTCTTCCCACCGTCGTCTGAGACGGGTCGTATACACTACTACTATTACTACTACTACTACTACTACTACTACTACCAGTGAGACAGGAGTTCTTCCCACCGTCGTCTGAGACGGGTCGTATACACTACTACTATTACTACTACTACTACTACTACTACTACTACCAGTGAGACAGGAGTTCTTCCCACCGTCGTCTGAGACGGGTCGTATACACTACTACTACTACTACTACTACTATTACTACTAGTGAGACAGGAGTTCTTCCCACCGTCGTCTGAGACGGGTCGTATACACTACTACTACTACTACTACTACTACTACTAGTGAGACAGGAGTTCTTCCCACCGTCGTCTGAGACGGGTCGTATACACTACTACTAATACTACTACTACTACTACTACTAGTGAGACAGGAGTTCTTCCCACCGTCGTCTGAGACGGGTCGTATACACTACTACTAATACTACTACTACTACTACTACTACTAGTGAGACAGGAGTTCTTCCCACCGTCGTCTGAGACGGGTCGTATACACTACTACTAATACTACTACTACTACTACTACTAGTGAGACAGGAGTTCTTCCTACCGTCGTCTGAGACGGGTCGTATACACTACTACTACTACTACTACTACTACTAGTGAGACAGGAGTTCTTCCCACCGTCGTCTGAGACGGGTCGTATACACTACTACTAATACTACTACTACTACTACTACTAGTGAGACAGGAGTTCTTCCCACCGTCGTCTGAGACGGGTCGTATACACTACTACTAATACTACTACTACTACTACTACTAGTGAGACAGGAGTTCTTCCCACCGTCGTCTGAGACGGGTCGTATACACTACTACTAATACTACTACTACTACTACTACTACTACTAGTGAGACAGGAGTTCTTCCCACCGTCGTCTGAGACGGGTCGTATACACTACTACTACTACTACTACTAGTGAGACAGGAGTTCTTCCCACCGTCGTCTGAGACGGGTCGTATACACTACTACTACTACTACTACTAGTGAGACAGGAGTTCTTCCTACCGTCGTCTGAGACGGGTCGTATACACTACTACTACTACTACTACTAGTGAGACAGGAGTTCTTCCTACCGTCGTCTGAGACGGGTCGTATACACTACTACTACTACTACTACTAGTGAGACAGGAGTTCTTCCTACCGTCGTCTGAGACGGGTCGTATACACTACTACTACTACTACTACTACTAGTGAGACAGGAGTTCTTCCTACCGTCGTCTGAGACGGGTCGTATACACTACTACTACTACTACTACTACTACTAGTGAGACAGGAGTTCTTCCTACCGTCGTCTGAGACGGGTCGTATACACTACTACTACTACTACTACTACTAGTGAGACAGGAGTTCTTCCTACCGTCGTCTGAGACGGGTCGTATACACTACTACTACTACTACTACTACTAGTGAGACAGGAGTTCTTCCCACCGTCGTCTGAGACGGGTCGTATACACTACTACTAATACTACTACTACTACTACTACTACTAGTGAGACAGGAGTTCTTCCCACCGTCGTCTGAGACGGGTCGTATACACTACTACTAATACTACTACTACTACTACTAGTGAGACAGGAGTTCTTCCCACCGTCGTCTGAGACGGGTCGTATACACTACTACTACTACTACTACTACTACTACTACTAGTGAGACAGGAGTTCTTCCTACCGTCGTCTGAGACGGGTCGTATACACTACTACTACTACTACTACTACTACTAATAATAATAATAATAATAATAATAATAATAATAATAATAATAATAATACAGTAGTAATAATAATTTCATCATCTAGAGAAGATAAAAGTCTTATCAGATTCTGACATATTTTGATATACTTAGGATGTGCCATGGTTTTGCCTAAAGAATGTTATTATTATTATTATTATTATTATTATTATTATTATTATTATTAGTAGTAGTAGTAGTAGTAGTAGTATTGTATACGACCTGTCAAAAATGCAGGCTAAATGTTTAGATATGCACACTAATGCACACACACACCCTCTCACCATGATATGAATATTTCCTCTACTCAATGGACGGGGAGAGCAGAACGGGACTGGAATATATATTTATATTTATATATATATATACACACACACACACACACACATATATATATATATATATATATATGTATATGTATATATATATATATATATATATACACACACACACATATATATATAATATATTATATATATATATTTATATATAATATATATATATATATATGTGTGTATATATATATATATATATATACATTCATATAACAAATGCACCCGTTTCTAGTCCACTGTCTGGGGTTTGGCCAGTTTTCATCACCACGCTGGCCAATGTGGATTGGTGATGTTGGGAGACTTTTGTCTGATCTCTCACTGCAAACCAACCTAGTATGGGTGTCCTTGACTAGTAAAGCCTTGCTGGTCAGGGCGATACGCAAACCCTTTCACCCCGTAAAGGTATCTCCACCCAGAAATGGATAATTATTATTATTATTATTATTATTATTATTATTATTATTATTATTATATAAACGTGTGTGTGTCTTGCTGTTGTTATAAATCCCCTGCCCCTTGCATATTGCCATGGCTATATTAGGCATTACAGACAACAGTCCCCTGAGTAGTAGACGATAGAAATATTCATACCAATTGACACTTGCTACTGTATTTATAAGCTGATTAATCTACCTGACTCTCATAATATACCTGGATGCGCTAATTGCAACACCTAGTGAGCCCCCAAAGAGAGTGCTAATGTCTACGCTAAGGAAATTGTGATGGGTTCGTACCAAAGGCTGAGAGGTTGCAGAAATATTCGTCCATTTTACAAAGGGAAAGGAGGTGGATGAGAGAGAGAGAGAGAGAGAGAGAGAGAGAGAGGGGAGAGAGAGAGAGAGGACATGGGTAAGTATAAGAGACGGTTAAACTTTAGAGAGAGAGAGAGAGAGAGAGAGAGAGAGAGAGAGAGAGGACATGTGTAAATATAAAAGACGGTTAAACTTTAGAGAGAGAGAAAGAGAGAGAGAGAGAGAGAGAGAGAGAGAGAGAGAGAGAGAGATATATAGAGAGAGAGGGGGGGATGGACATGTGTTCATAGAAAAGGACGGTAAAACTTAGAGAGAGAGAGAGAGAGAGAGAGAGAGAGAGAGAGAGAGAGAGAGGACATGTGTTCATAGAAAAAAACGGTAAAACTTTAGAGAGAGAGAGAGAGAGAGGAGAGAGAGAGAGAGAGAGAGAGAGAGGAAATGCCTCCCTACGCATCTTATTAGGATTATTGTCATCTTGAGGATATCTCTCTCTCTCTCTCTCCTCTCTCTCTCTCTCTCTCTCTCTCTCTCTCATTATTAAAACTACCAGTGTTCCTCAGTCCTTTCTCTCATCTTTCTGCAGTATCTTTCGGTCGACGCTTCCTCTTGTCGATAACCTTTCTAGTCTCAATCTTAATTGCCAAGACTTAATTGTTAATTTCATTTAATTACTTGCGAAATCACTTGTTTATATTCAAACTCTGTTAGGCCCAGTTCTTTTTCCCATATTATTATTATTATTATTATTATTATTATTATTATTATTATTATTATTATTATTATTATTATTATTATTATTAGCTAAGCTACAGACCTGATTAGAAAAACAGAATGCTATAAATCCAAGATCTACAAGTGGAAAGTAGCCCCTGAACAATTACAAGAATTACAGTGCAGTAGTTAACCCCCTTGAATTAATTAGCATTTTTCGGTAATATTAGTGTTGGCAGGTGTAATTGAAAAGAGGGGATGTAAAGTAAAGACCAGATTATTCGGTGTATTTTTTAGGCAAGGGTAAAAGTGAGCCGTGACTAGAGTGGAATCCAATGTAGTACTACCTGGCCAGTCAAAGAACCACACACACATACATAATACATACATATATATATATATATATATATATATATATCCATCCATATACCAAAGGCACTTCCCCCAATTTTGGGGGGTAGCCGACATCAACAAGAACAAAACAAAAAAGGGGACCTCTACTCTCTATGTTCCTCCAGCCTAACCAGGGACTCAGCCGAGTTCAGCTGGTACTGCTAGGGTGCCACAGCCCAACCTCCCACATTTCCACCACAGATGAAGCTTCATACTGCTGAGTCCCCTACTGCTGCTACCTCCGCGGTCATCTAAGGCACCGGAGGAAGCAGCAGGGCCTACCGGAACTGCGTCACAATCGCTCGCCATTCATTCCTATTTCTAGCACGCTATCTTGCCTCTCTTACATCTATCCTCCTATCACCCAGAGCTTTCTTCACACCATCCATCCACCCAAACCTTGGCCTTCCTCTTGTACTTCTCCCATCAACTCTTGCATTCATCACCTTCTTTAGCAGACAGCCATTCTCCATTCTTTCAACATGGCCAAACCACCTCAACACATTCATATCCACTCTAGCCGCTAACTCATTTCTCACACCCGTTCTCACCCTCACCACCTCGTTCCTGACCCTATCTACTCGAGATACACCAGTCATACTCCTCAGACACTTCATCTCAAACACATTCAATTTCTGTCTCTCCATCACTTTCATTCCCCACAACTCCGATCCATACATCACAGTTGGTACAATCACTTTCTCATATAGAACTCTCTTTACATTCATGCCCAACCCTCTATTTTTTACTACTCCCTTAACTGCCCCCAACACTTTGCAACCTTCATTGACTCTCTGACGTACATCTGCTTCCACTCCACCATTTGCTGCAACAACAGACCCCAAGTACTTAAACTGATCCACCTCCTCAAGTAACTCTCCATTCAACATGACATTCAACCTTGCACCACCTTCCCTTCTCGTACATCTCATAACCTTACTCTTACCCACATTAACTCTCAACTTCCTTCTCTCACACACCCTTCCAAATTCTGTCACTAGTCGGTCAAGCTTCTCTTCTGTGTCTGCTACCAGTACAGTGTCATCCGCAAACAACAACTGATTTACCTCCCATTCATGATCATTCTCGTCTACCAGTTTTAATCCTCGTCCAAGCACTCGAGCATTCACCTCTCTCACCACTCCATCAACATACAAGTTAAACAACCACGGCGACATCACACATCCCTGTCTCAGCCCCACTCTCACCGGAAACCAATCGCTCACTTCATTTCCTATTCTAACACATGCTTTACTACCTTTGTAGAAACTTTTCACTGCTTGCAACAACCTTCCACCAACTCCATATAACCTCATCACATTCCACATTGCTTCCCTATCAACTCTATCATATGCTTTCTCCAGATCCATAAACGCAACATACACCTCCTTACCTTTTGCTAAATATTTCTCGCATATCTGCCTAACTGTAAAAATCTGATTCATACAACCCCTACCTCTTCTAAAACCCCCCTGTACTTCCCAGATTGCATTCTCTGTTTTATCTTTAATCCTATTAATCAGTACTCTACCATACACTTTTCCAACTACACTCAACAAACTAATACCTCTTGAATTACAACACTCATGCACATCTCCCTTACCCTTATATAGTGGTACAATACATGCACAGACCCAATCTACTGGTACCATTGACAACACAAAACACACATTAAACAATCTCACCAACCATTCAATTACAGTCACACCCCCTTCCTTCAACATCTCAGCTTTCACACCATCCATACCAGATGCTTTTCCTACTGTCGTTTCATCTAGTGCTCTCCTCACTTCCTCTATTGTAATCTCTCTCTCATTCTCATCTCCCATCACTGGCACCTCAACACCTGGAACAGCAATTATCTATGCCTCCCTATCATCCTCAACATTCAGCAAACTTTCAAAATATTCCGCCCACCTTTTCCTTGCCTCCTCTCCTTTTAACAACCTTCCATTTCCATCTTTCACTGTCTCTTCAATTCTTGTGCCGGCCTTTCTTACTCTCTTCACTTCTTTCCAAAACTTCTTCTTATTCTCTTCATATGACTGACCCAGTCCCTGACCCCACCTAAGATCAGCTGCCCTCTTTGCCTCACGTACCTTGCGCTTTACTTCCACCTTTTTCTCTCTATATTTTTCATACTTCTCTATACTATTACTCTGCAGCCATTCTTCAAAAGCCCTCTTTTTCTCTTCCACTTTTACCTTCACTCCTTCATTCCACCATTCACTGCCCTTCCTCATGCTGCCTCCAACAACCTTCTTGCCACATACTGTACATCACTTGCAATCCCAACAAAATTTTCTTTTGCTAACTTCCACTCCTCCTCTAAATTACCAGTTTCTCTTACTCTCACCTCGTCATATGCCATTTTCAACCTTTCCTGATATTCACTTTTTACCCCAGGTTTTATTAGCTCTTCAACCCTCACTAGCTCCCTTTTACATCCACCTACTCTATTCCCCCACTCTTTTGCTACAACCAATTTTCCTTCCACCAAAAAATGATCAGACATACCGTTAGCCATACCCCTAAACACGTGCACGTCTTTCAATCTTCCAAACATTCTTCTAGTTATCAACACATAATCCATTATATATATATATATATATATATATATATATATATATATATATATATATATATATATATATATATATATATGTGTGTGTGTGTGTGTATGTGTGTGTGTGAGTATGTATATATATATATATATATATATATATATATATATATATATATATATATATATATATATATATATATATATATATATATATATATATATATATACACACATAAATAAACCAAAATTAGCAATTGCCACCATGAAACATTGGTAAAGAATATGACTCGAGTCAAGACCACTTAACCTGGCTTCTACGCTGTCGAAACATGACTCAATATACGAACCACTTTCTTGTCAACATTCAATAAGATAAGATAAGATTATGAATCGAACTGAGATGTGGATATGCAATGAATACTCAGTCGAGGATGGGAAGGTAACTTCGACAAATGATAAACAATAATATAGATAAATAATATTATGCCATGTTTATGCTATTGACAGAAATGAGAGTAATACTCTGTACGTAAATAAATAAGTTGTTCAAAGAGATTATGTACGTGATTATGTACGTAATTGTAATGGATGAAATATATATTAAGTCACGTGATCCTTGTGACAGTAAAGCAGTACTTTATATATATATATATATATATATATATATATATATATATATATATATATATATATATATATATATATATATATATATATATATATATATGTATATATATATATATATATATATATATATATATATATATATATATATATATATATATAATACACACACACACACACATACACACACACACACACACACATACATACATATATATATATATATATATATATATATATATATATATATATATATATATATATATATGTATATATACATGCATACACACACATACCCATATACATAATACACACATACACATATATTATTATTATTATTACTTGCTAAGCTACAACCCTAGTTGGAAAAGCTGGATGCTATAAGCCCAAGGGCTCCAACAGGGGAAATAGCCCAGTGAGGAAAGGAAAATAAGGAAATGAATAAACTACAAAAGTATTAATTAACAATAAAGAAAAATATATTAAGAACAGTAATAACATTAAAATGAATATTTCATATATAAACTATAAAAACATAAAAATTGAAGAGGAAGAGAAATAAGATAGAATAGAATTTCAGACACTGATATAACCTCTCATGACCTCGAGTTAAGACCTCGTAACCTCTGATTGAGGTCATAAAATCATCCTTTGACCTCAGCGCCAACAAAATCGTCCGGTTCCTGGAACCTGTCTGTCCGTTGCCTGTCCTTGACCTTATTCGGGACACTAGAAGCCTTGGCCTTGCCCAACAGGTCAGGTGAACTTTGACCTAGGTGAGCATCGGTGACCGATACTCAAAAATTATTTGAATTTGGTTGTTCTTTTGCTCTTTAATATTTTTATGTTAAGTAGACTGACATATGTCTTCTTATAGTTTATGTATGAAATATCTGTTTTAATGTTTTTAAAATATTTTATTTTATTTGTTCATTACCTATATCGTTTATTTATTTCCTTATTTCCTTTCCTCACTGGGCTATTATTCCCAATTGGAGCCCTTGGGCTTATAGCATCTTGCTTTTCCTAATAGGTTTGTAGCTAAGCTAGTAATAATACTACTACTACTAACAATAATAATAATAATAATAATAATAAATTCGGTAAATGTATTGGTATTTATGTAAAGTGTTTTATTTATTTTATTTGCCTCGTTTTGCGAGATGAAAATATTTTGAAATTTTTTCAAAATGGGATTTTAATATTTTTTTTTTTTATTTATGAAATTGATGAGGATGATAATAATAATTTTGAACAAATGAAGGAAGAATAAAGGGGAAAGAGGTCATCACAATTTGATTATAAAGAAATTATCCATACATTTACCTATATATATATATATATATATATATATATATATATATATATATATATATATATATATATATATATATCTATATATATATATATATATATATATATATATATATATATATATATATATATATATATATACTTATATATATATATATATACTTACATATATATATATATATATATATATATATATATATAAACCATATATATTTTTGATATATTAATGTCTGGATTCTCTTAACGACCTCGGGATCAGAGCCCCAGGCGAAATCACACAAAGACAAGAGCTTGTGACCGGCCGGGAATCGAACCCTGGTCCGACAAGCTTGTATAGACAGTGACTACCACTTGGACACGAAGAAAGATTATATATATATATATATATATATATATATATATATATATATATATATATATATATATATATATATATATATATATATATATATATATATATATATATAAACCGCTAACCGTTATATGTAAAGAAAGATATTGAGATTGTGTAAATAAGAGATTAATTCATAAAATTCTTCTTTCATGTTATTTCTCCTTAACCAATTCTTTCCTCTTCCCTTTTCGTTCCTCCTGTCATTACTTATCTCTTTGATTCTATCTCTTCCTTATTCTTCTCCCGTTACTTCGCTCGGCTGTCTCCAGTCACGCGTAACTCAGTCACAAAAGGTTTAAAGACCACTCATGAATGGCAGAGGCAAGGGACAGTGACATTGCCTTATCGAGCAGGACAATGCCCTAGAGATTGACCATTAAAGGTATAAAGGCCAATCATGAATGGCAGAGGCAAGGGACAGTGACATTGCCTTATCGAGCAGGACAATGCCCTAGAGACTGGGCATATTTATATATAATCAGCACCCAAGTCCACTCTCCACCAAACTAGGATCAAGGAGGGCCGGGCATTGGGTGCGTATGACTCAGCAGATAGACCTATAGGCTCCCCCCGGAACCTCTATCCTTAGCTCACAAGTATGGCGAAGTTGCAGCGACCAAAGAAACTAACGAGTTTGAGCGGGACTCTAACCCCAGTCCGGCGTTCACCAGTCAAGGACGTTGCCACATCGGCCACCACAATCCTATAAACCCAGTTTTGTTAGTTGGCTTATGAAGGGACGTGGAGGGATGAGTAGGGTAACTTTCATCTTTCCAAAGTTTCCCTAAGAAAGATGTTGTCAGAGAAAGAATTATTTTCATTTACATTTGAATTTTATATTCATATGTCACTGCTTGTAAATCTCGTTTTAGTTTAGACATTATTTACTTGTTTATTAAACTTGCAGTGAATGTTTTGTATTTTGTATATATTTGTATTTCAACGTTGTTACTGGTCTGAAGATATTTGATATTTATTCATTACTTTTGGAGTTTATTTGTGTCTTTATTTCCTCTCCTCACTGGGCCGTTTTCCCTGTTGGGGCCCTTTAGCGTATAGCATCCTGCTTTTCCAACTAGGATTTTAACCTCTTAGCTAGTAATGATAATGATAGTAATATAAATATAACTGAAATCAAAACAGGCTAAGCAGAGTATTTCATTAACTTTTTTTTTCGTGTTTGTGAATCTTGACGTTAATATGTAATTAATAATTTTCACCTATTTTTTGAAGTTTGTTATGCTTATAAATGATATTATATATATATATATATATATATATATATATATATATATATATATATATATATATATATATATATATATATATATATATATATATAATATATATATATAAAGAGTCGAGAGTAGTGAAGAGAAGGTCGCCTCAGGTTGGATCAAAAGTCAAGTCCAAATGTGGCGTGCATTGTCCGTAGACTGTCATTTGTGTAACCCAATACGTAGGTATACATATTACATCATTATTACCTCCGCTAACGAATTTGGGAGGCGGTTATGTTTTCGCCCTTGTTTGTCCGTTTGTCTGTGTGTGAACAACTTCCTGGACAGAATTTTACTCATAGAGTAGTGAACCTTTCATTGATTAATTGTTTTATTGAGACGTGGAAGTGATTCAATTTTGAAACGCCTAGGTCAAAGGTCAAGGTTAAGGTCGACCGAAATAAGTTGCCGTAGTGGAGGTCTGCTCTCTCAAAGTGCTTTTCTAGTTATCAGTGCTTTTGTTATTGTCATTATGAAGCTATGCACGAACGAGTCTTGTAGTTACTATCGATTTATGTAAGCAAGTCTATTCTGATGCCCATATGTGTAATATTAAGAAAAATGCCGTTGGAAAAAAAAAAATAAAGAATTGAACAGTATATTTGACAGCTGAAATGTAAATATTGAAAAAGAAAGAATTGAACAGTGTATTTGACAGCTAAAGTATAAATATTGAAAAAAAAAAATTTGAACAGTATATTTGACAGCTAAAATATAGATATTAAATAAAAAATTGAACAGTATATTTGACAGCTAAAATATAAATATTAAAAAAAAATTCAACAGTATATTTGACAGCTAAAATGTAAATATTAAAAAAAAGAGAATTGAACAGTATATTTGACAGCTGAAATGTAAATATTGAAAGAAAAAAGAATTGAACAGTATATTTGACAGCTGAAATGTAAATATTGAAAGAAAAAAGAATTGAACAGTATATTTGAAAGCTAAAATGTAAATATTGAAAGAAAAAATAATTGAACAGTATATTTGACAGCTAAAATGTAAATATTGAAAGAAAAAAGAATTGAACAGTATATTTGACAGCTAAAATGTAAATATTGAAAGAAAAAAGAGAATTGAAGAGTATGTTTGGCAGCTGAAATGTAAATATTGAAAGAAAAAAGAATTGAACAGTATATTTGACAGCTGAAATGTAAATATTGAAAGAAAAAAGAATTGAACAGTATATTTGACAGCTAAAATGTAAATATTGAAAGAAAAAAGAATTGAACAGTATATTTGACAGCTAAAATGTAAATATTGAAAAAAAAAGAATTGAACAGTATATTTGAAAGCTAAAATGTAAATATTGAAAGAAAAAAGAATTGAACAGCATATTTGACAGCTAAAATGTAAATATTGAAAAAAAAAAAAAGAATTGAACAGTATATTTGACAGCTAAAATGTAAATATTGAAAAAAAAGAATTGAACAGTATATTTGACAGCTAAAATGTAAATATTGAAAGAAAAAGAATTGAACAGTATATTTGACAGCTAGAATGTAAATATTGAAAAAAAAGAGAAAAAAGAATTGAACAGTATATTTGACAGCTAGAATGTAAATATTGAAAAAAAAATAGAAAAAAGAATTGAACAGTATATTTGAAAGCTAAAATGTAAATATTGAAAGAAAAAAGAATTGAACAGTATATTTGACATCTAGAATGTAAATATTGAAAGAAAAAGAATTGAACAGTATATTTGACAGCTAGAATGTAAATATTAAAAAAAAGAGAAAAAAGAATTGAACAGTATATTTGACAGCTAGAATGTAAATATTGAAAAAAAAATAGAAAAAAGAATTGAACAGTATATTTGAAAGCTAAAATGTAAATATTGAAAGAAAAAAGAATTGAACAGTATATTTGACATCTAGAATGTAAATATTGAATAAAAAGAGAAAAAAGAATTGAACAGTATATTTGACAGCTAAAATGTAAATATTGAAAAAAAAAAGAATTGAACAGTATATTTGACAGCTAAAATGTAAATATTGAAAAAAAAGAATTGAACAGTATACTTGACAGCTAAAATGTAAATATTGAAAAAAGAAAAAAGAATTGAACAGTATATTTGACAGCTAAAATGTAAATATTGAAAAAAAGAGAAAAAAGAATTGAACAGTATACTTGACAGCTAAAATGTAAATATTGAAAAAAGAAAAAAGAATTGAACAGTATATTTGACAGCTAAAATGTAAATATTGAAAAAAAAGAATTGAACAGTATACTTGACAGCTAAAATGTAAATATTGAAAAAAGAAAAAAAAATTGAACAGTATATTTGACAGCTAAAATGTAAATATTGAAAGAAAAAAGAGAATTGAAGAGTATGTTTGGCAGCTGAAATGTAAATATTGAAAGAAAAAAAGAATTGAACAGTATATTTGACTGCTAAAATGTAAATATTTGTATCAAATTTAGAAAATAATGTTCTCAAACCACCTTCTTTTCTAATTTTCCAGGCAGTAAGCATTAACTTAAAAAGTCTATGAGTCGAATTCGGCGATCTCTCTTGTTTTCTCATAATTTCTGATTGAACTGAATGCTGTGAATTTCCTTTTTATCTTTTTTTCAAGATAAAGGATGAAGGAAAATTCGTGAGGAGAGATTGACAGAGAAGTAATTAATCTCAGAAAAATTACTTTCAAATTATAGAAATACATTAAAAACTAGAAGGGCACTCGGTAGAGTGCAGACCTCCGCGCGACAGCTTATTTCTCGACCTTTTGCTTGACCTTTGACCTTGACCTGCAAAAATTTAATAATCTCCAGATTTTTACATAACAGTTAATCCCTGTAAGTTTCATTGCTCTACGATTAAAATTATGGCCAGGAGACTGTTCACAAACAAACATACACGCACACTAACAGGGGATAAAACATAACATCCTTCCAACTTCGTTGGCGGAGGTAAAGATCCAAACGTGAATAAGTATAATTATTTTCACCTTTATGAAATCAATTTCACATTTTTCACACATACCATTGGCCTTACCCATTTCCCATTCTAAAAATACACATACACAAACAGGGGATAAAAACATAACCTCCTTCCAACTTTATTGGCAGAAGTAAAAATCGAAACTTGAGTAAGTATAACTATTTTCACCTTTATTAAATCAATTACACATTTTTCACACATACCATTGGCCTTACCCATTTCCCATTCTAAAAATACACTTACACAAATAGGGGATAAAAACACAACCTCCTTCCAACTTTATTGGCAGAAGTAAAAATCGAAACTTAATTAAATAAGTATAACTATTTTCACCTTTATTAAATCAATTGCACATTTTTCACACATACCATTGGCCTTACCCATTTCCCATTCTAAAAATACACATACACAAACAGGGGATAAAAACATAACCTCCTTCCAACTTTATTGGCAGAAGTAAAAATCGAAACTTGAGTAAGTATAACTATTTTCACCTTTATTAAATCAATTGCACATTTTTCACACATACCATTGGCCTTACCCATTTCCCATTCTAAAAATACACTTACACAAACAGGGGATAAAAACATAACCTCCTTCCAACTTTATTGGCAGAAGTAAAAATCGAAACTTGAGTAAGTATAACTATTTTCACCTTTATTAAATCAATTGCACATTTTTCACACATACCATTGGCCTTACCCATTTCCCATTCTAAAAATACACTTACACAAACAGGGGATAAAAACATAACCTCCTTCCAACTTTATTGGCAGAAGTAAAAATCGAAACTTGAGTAAGTATAACTATTTTCACCTTTATTAAATCAATTGCACATTTTTCACACATACCATTGGCCTTACCCATTTCCCATTCTAAAAATACACATACACAAACAGGGGATAAAAACATAACCTCCTTCCAACTTTATTGGCAGAAGTAAAAATCGAAACTTGAGTAAGTATAACTATTTTCACCTTTATTAAATCAATTGCACATTTTTCACACATACCATTGGCCTTACCCATTTCCCATTCTAAAAATACACATACACAAACAGGGGATAAAAACATAACCTCCTTCCAACTTAATTGGCAGAAGTAAAAATCGAAACTTGAGTGAGTATAACTATTTTCACCTTTATTAAATCAATTGCACATTTTTCACACATACCATTGGCCCTACCCATTTCCCATTCTAACCCCCAAGCCTCGAGACTTTGAAAAACTAACGAGTGTCAGCCCCGTGTTTGTGACCCAAAACACGTAGCGTATGAAAGTGGGCAATTTCTTTTATTTTTTTTTTTTGCCATATCTACTGGCGAGATCATTACACACATTGGTCGCCGAAACTGGACTTGACACGGGAATCCAGGTGTTGTCTCTCTCCAGGCTGTTTTGCTGTGGTGTGAGTCATGTGGCTCTGTTTCAGTCGAATTATAGTCTTCCGTGCTTTTCCCTCTGTTTCTCTTTTACGTATGTATGTAGAGAGAGAGAGAGAGAGTGAGAGTGAGAGAGAGAGAGAGAGAGAGAGAGAGAGAGAGAGAGAGAGAGAGAGAGAGAGAGAGAGAGAGAGAGAGAGAGAGAGAGAGAGAGAGCAGGTAATCAACCAGAGAATGAGGAACTAGAGAGAGAGAGAGGGGGGGGGAAGAGAACGCTGGTAATCAGCCAGAGAATGAGGAAATAGAGAGGGAGAGAATGCAGGTATTTAGCCAGAGAATGAGGAAATAGAGAGGAAGAGAATGCAGGTAATCAGCCAGAGAATGAGGAAATAGAGAGGGAGAGAATGCAGGTATTTAGCCAGAGAATGAGGAAATAGAGAGGAAGAGAATGCAGGTAATTAGCCAGAGAATGAGGAAATAGAGAGGAAGAGAATGCAGGTAATTAGCCAGAAAATGAGGAAATAGAGAGGAAGAGAATGCAGGTATTTAGCCAGAGAATGAGGAAATAGAGAGGAAGAGAATGCAGGTAATCAGCCAGAGAATGAGGAAATAGAGAGGAAGAGAATGCAGGTAATTAGCCAGAGAATGAGGAAATAGAGAGGAAGAGAATGCAGGTATTTAGCCAGAGAATGAGGAAATAGAGAGGAAGAGAATGCAGGTAATCAGCCAGAGAATGAGGAAATAGAGAGGAAGAGAATGCAGGTATTTAGCCAGAGAATGAGGAAATAGAGGGGAAGAGAATGCAGGTATTTAGCCAGAGAATGAGGAAATAGAGAGGAAGAGAATGCAGGTAATCAGCCAGAGAATGAGGAAATAGAGAGGAAGAGAATGCAGGTAATTAGCCAAAGAATGAGGAAATAGAGAGGAAGAGAATGCAGGTAATTAGCCAGAGAATGAGGAAATAGAGAGGAAGAGAATGCAGGTAATCAGCCAGAGAATGAGGAAATAGAGAGGAAGAGAATGCAGGTAATCAGCCAGAGAATGAGGAAATAGAGAGGAAGAGAATGCAGGTAATTAGCCAGAGAATGAGGAAATAGAAAGAAAGAGAATGCAGGTAATCAGCCAGAGAATGAGGAAATAGAGAGGAAGAGAATGCAGGTAATCAGACAGAGAATGAGGAAATAGAGAGGGAGAGAATGCAGGTATTTAGCCAGAGAATGAGGAAATAGAGAGGAAGATAATGCAGGTAATTAGCCAGAGAATGAGGAAATAGAGAGGAAGAGAATGCAGGTAATTAGCCAGAGAATGAGGAAATAGAGAGAAAGAGAATGCAGGTAATCAGCCAGAGAATGAGGAAATAGAGAGGAAGAGAATGCAGGTATTTAGCCAGAGAATGAGGAAATAGAGAGGAAGAGAATGCAGGTAATCAGCCAGAGAATGAGGAAATAGAGAGGAAGAGAATGCAGGTAATCAGCCAGAGAATGAGGAAATAGAGAGGAAGAGAATGCAGGTAATCAGCCAGAGAATGAGGAAATAGAGAGGAAGAGAATGCAGGTATTTAGCCAGAGAATGAGGAAATAGAGAGGAAGAGAATGCAGGTATTTGGTCAGAGAATGAGGAAATAGAGAGGAAGAGAATGCAGGTAATTAGCCAGAGAATGAGGAAATAGAGAGGAAGAGAATGTAGGTATTTAGCCAGAGAATGAGGAAATAGAGAGGAAGAGAATGCAGGTAATCAGCCAGAGAATGAGGAAATAGAGAGGAAGAGAATGCAGGTGTTTAGCCAGAGAATGAGGAAATAGAGAGGAAGAGAATGCAGGTAATCAGCCAGAGAATGAGGAAATAGAGAGGAAGAGAATGCTGGTAATTAGCCAGAGAATGAGGAAATAGAGAGGAAGAGAATGCAGGTAATTAGCCAGAGAATGAGGAAATAGAGAGGAAGAGAATGCAGGTAATTAGCCAGAGAATGAGGAAATAGAGAGGAAGAGAATGCAGGTAATTAGCCAGAGAATGAGGAAATAGAGAGGAAGAGAATGCAGGTAAGTAGCCGGAGAATGAGGAAATAGAGAGGAGGGGAATGCAGGTAATCAGCCAGAGAAGGAGGAAAAAGAGAGGAAGAGAATGCAGGTAATTAGCCGGAGAATGAGGGAATAGAGAGGAAGAGAATGCAGGTAATCAGCCAGAGAATGAGGAAATAGAGAGGAAGAGAATGCAGGTAATTAGCCAGAGAATGAGGAAATAGAGAGGAAGAGAATGCAGGTAATCAGCCAGAGAATGAGGAAATAGAGAGGAAGAGAATGCAGGTAATCAACCAGAGAATGAGGAAATAGAGAGGAAGAGAATGCAGGTATTTAGCCAGAGAATGAGGAAATAGAGAGGAAGAAAATGCAGGTAATCAGCCAGAGAATGAGGAAATAGAGAGGAAGAGAATGCAGGTAATTAGCCAGAGAATGAGGAAATAGAGAGGAAGAGAATGCAGGTATTTAGCCAGAGAATGAGGAAATAGAGAGGAAGAGAATGCAGGTATTTAGCCAGAAAATGAGGAAATAGAGAGGAAGAGAATGCAGGTAATCAGCCAGAGAATGAGGAAATAGAGAGGAAGAGAATGCAGGTATTTAGCTAGAAAATGAGGAAATAGAGAGGAAGAGAATGCAGGTAATCAGCCAGAGAATGAGGAAATAGAGAGGAAGAGAATGCAGGTATTTAGCTAGAAAATGAGGAAATAGAGAGGAAGAGAATGCAGGTAATTAGCCAGAGAATGAGGAAATAGAGAAGAAGAGAATGCAGGTATTTAGCTAGAAAATGAGGAAATAGAGAGGAAGAGAATGCAGGTAATCAGCCAGAGAATGAGGAAATAGAGAGGAAGAGAATGCAGGTATTTAGCCAGAGAATGAGGAAATAGAGAGGAAGAAAATGCAGGTAATCAGCCAGAGAATGAGGAAATAGAGAGGAAGAGAATGCAGGTATTTAGCCAGAGAATGAGGAAATAGAGAGGAAGAGAATGCAGGTAATCAGCCAGAGAATGAGGAAATAGAGAGGAAGAGAATGCAGGTAATCAGCCAGAGAATGAGGAAATAGAGAGGAAGAGAATGCAGGTAATCAGCCAGAGAATGAGGAAATAGAGAGGAAGAGAATGCAGGTATTTAGCCAGAGAATGAGGAAATAGAGAGGAAGAGAATGCAGGTAATCAGCCAGAGAATGAGGAAATAGAGAGGAAGAGAATGCAGGTAATCAGCCAGAGAATGAGGAAATAGAGAGGAAGAGAATGCAGGTAATTAGCCAGAGAATGAGGAAATAGAGAGGAAGAGAATGCAGGTAATCAGCCAGAGAATGAGGAAATAGAGAGGAACAAAATGCAGGTAATCAGCCAGAGAATGAGGAAATAGAGAGGAAGAGAATGCAGGTAATCAGCCAGAGAATGAGGAAATAGAGAGGAAGAGAATGCAGGTAATTAGCCAGAGAATGAGGAAATAGGGAGGAAGAGAATGCAGGTAATCAGCCAGAGAATGAGGAAATAGAGAGGAAGAAAATGCAGGTAATTAGCCAGAGAATGAGGAAATAGAGAGGAAGAGAATGCAGGTAATCAGCCAGAGAATGAGGAAATAGAGAGGAAGAGAATGCAGGTATTTAGCCAGAGAATGAGGAAATAGAGAGGAAGAGAATGCAGGTAATTAGCCAGAGAATGAGGAAATAGAGAGGAAGAGAATGCAGGTAATCAGCCAGAGAATGAGGAAATAGAGAGGAAGAGAATGCAGGTAATCAGACAGAGAATGAGGAAATAGAGAGGGAGAGAATGCAGGTATTTAGCCAGAGAATGAGGAAATAGAGAGGAAGATAATGCAGGTAATTAGCCAGAGAATGAGGAAATAGAGAGGAAGAGAATGCAGGTATTTAGCCAGAGAATGAGGAAATAGAGAGGAAGAGAATGCAGGTAATCAGCCAGAGAATGAGGAAATAGAGAGGAAGAGAATGCAGGTATTTAGCCAGAGAATGAGGAAATAGAGAGGAAGAGAATGCAGGTAATCAGCCAGAGAATGAGGAAATAGAGAGGAAGAGAATGCAGGTAATCAGCCAGAGAATGAGGAAATAGAGAGGAAGAGAATGCAGGTAATTAGCCAGAGAATGAGGAAATAGAGAGGAAGAGAATGCAGGTATTTAGCCAGAGAATGAGGAAATAGAGAGGAAGAGAATGCAGGTATTTGGTCAGAGAATGAGGAAATAGAGAGGAAGAGAATGCAGGTATTTAGCCAGAGAATGAGGAAATAGAGAGGAAGAGAATGCAGGTATTTAGCCAGAGAATGAGGAAATAGAGAGGAAGAGAATGCAGGTAATCAGCCAGAGAATGAGGAAATAGAGAGGAAGAGAATGCAGGTGTTTAGCCAGAGAATGAGGAAATAGAGAGGAAGAGAATGTAGGTAATCAGCCAGAGAGTGAGGAAATAGAGAGGAAGAGAATGCAGGTAATTTGCCAGAGAATGAGGAAATAGAGAGGAAGAGAATGCAGGTAATTAGCCAGAGAATGAGGAAATAGAGAGGAAGAGAATGCAGGTATTCAGCCAGAGAATGAGGAAATAGAGAGGAAGAGAATGCAGGTAATTAGCCAGAGAATGAGGAAATAGAGAGGAAGAGAATGCAGGTAATCAGCCAGAGAATGAGGAAATAGAGAGGAAGAGAATGCAGGTAATTAGCCAGAGAATGAGGAAATAGAGAGGAAGAGAATGCAGGTAATCAGCCAGAGAATGAGGAAATAGAAAGGAAGAGAATGCAGGTAATTAGCCAGAGAATGAGGAAATAGAGAGGAAGAGAATGCAGGTAATCAGCCAGAGAATGAGGAAATAGAGAGGAAGAGAATGCAGGTAATTAGCCAGAGAATGAGGAAATAGAGAGGAAGAGAATGCAGGTATTTAGCCAGAGAATGAGGAAATAGAGAGGAAGAGAATGCAGGTATTTGGTCAGAGAATGAGGAAATAGAGAGGAAGAGAATGCAGGTATTTAGCCAGAGAATGAGGAAATAGAGAGGAAGAGAATGCAGGTAATCAGCCAGAGAATGAAGAAATAGAGAGGAAGAGAATGCAGGTAATTAGCCAGAGAATGAGGAAATAGAGAGGAAGAGAATGCAGGTAATCAGCCAGAGAATGAGGAAATAGAGAGGAAGAGAATGCAGGTATTTAGCTAGAAAATGAGGAAATAGAGAGGAAGAGAATGCAGGTAATCAGCCAGAGAATGAGGAAATAGAGAGAAAGAGAATGCAGGTATTTAGCCAGAGAATGAGGAAATAGAGAGGAAGAAAATGCAGGTAATCAGCCAGAGAATGAGGAAATAGAGAGGAAGAGAATGCAGGTATTTAGCCAGAGAAGGAGGAAATAGAGAGGAAGAAAATGCAGGTAATCAGCCAGAGAATGAGGAAATAGAGAGGAAGAGAATGCAGGTATTTAGCCAGAGAATGAGGAAATAGAGAGGAAGAGAATGCAGGTAATCAGCCAGAGAATGAGGAAATAGAGAGGAAGAGAATGCAGGTATTTAGCCAGAGAATGAGGAAATAGAGAGGAAGAGAATGCAGGTAATCAGCCAGAGAATGAGGAAATAGAGAGGAAGAGAATGCAGGTAATTAGCCAGAGAATGAGGAAATAGAGAGGAAGAGAATGCAGGTAATCAGCCAGAGAATGAGGAAATAGAGAGGAAGAGAATGCAGGTATTTAGCCAGAGAATGAGGAAATAGAGAGGAAGAGAATGCAGGTAATCAGCCAGAGAATGAGGAAATAGAGAGGAAGAGAATGCGGGTAATTAGCCAGAGAATGAGGAAATAGAGAGGAAGAGAATGCAGGTAATTAGCCAGAGAATGAGGAAATAGAGAGGAAGAGAATGCAGGTATTTAGCCAGAGAATGAGGAAATAGAGAGGAAGAGAATGCAGGTAATCAGCCAGAGAATGAGGAATTAGAGAGGAAGAGAATGCAGGTAATCAACCAGAGAATGAGGAAATAGAGAGGAAGAGAATGCAGGTGATCAGCCAGAGAATGAGGAAATAGAGAGGAAGAGAATGCAGGTAATCAGCCAGAGATTGAGGAAATAGAGAGGAAGAGAATGCAAGTAATCAGCCAGAGAATGAGGAAATAGAGAGGAAGAGAATGCAGGTAATTAACTAGATAATGAGGAACTAGAGAAGGAAGGAGAGAAAGGGGAAGAGAGTGCAGGTAATTAACTAAAGAATGAGGGATTAGAGGAGATGGAAGAGAAATGCAAGGAACTAGATAGATATGGAGAAATTGTACATCTTGGGAGAGAAAAGGAATAAATGTTGGAAAATTGTAAGAGAAGGGAAATGAGGAGCTAGAGAGAGAGAGAGAGAGAGAGAGAGAGAGAGAGAGAGAGAGAGAGAGAGAGAGAGAGAGAGAGAGAGAGAGAGAATAGGAGTAATTATTCAGAATGCGAGATAGTAGTAAGGGAAGGAATAAGTGAGGAACTAGGGAGAGGAGAAGGGAATGCAAGTAATTAGTAAGAGAATGAGAAGATGAGGAATTAGAGATAGAGGAATAGAATAAGGGGAATTAATAAGAGAAGGAGAAATTATGGAACCTGCGAGAGGAAGAAAGAATGTCAGAAAATAGGAGAAGGGAAAGTGAGGAACTAGAGAGAGAGGAAGAGAATTTGAGGAATTATAAAGAGAAGGAGAAACTGGAAATGAGAGGAGGAAATAATCTTGGAAACTAAAATGAAAGAATGTGAGAAGGAAAAAGTGAGGAACTGCAGAGAAGAAAATACCTGAGGAAATAAACATAGAAGGAGATAGTGATGAACTAGAGATAAAGAGGAAGAGAATCGGAGGAACTAGATAAAAAACGAGAAATTGTAGAACTAGAGGGAGAAAGGAAGGTCATGGAAAATTTATTAGAGAAGGAGAATGTAAGGAATTAGAAATAATGCTGAGAGAGAGAGAGAGAGAGAGAGAGAGAGAGAGAGAGAGAGAGAGAGAGAGAGAGAGAGAGAGAGAGAGAGAGAGAGATGTTGAACAAGAAAGAAGAAATATAAACTCAGGGACTAAAGTGAAGGGGAATGGGAAATTAGAGGAGGGAGAGAATATATGGAAGAGAGAGAGAGAGAGAGAGAGAGAGAGAGAGAGAGAGAGAGAGAGAGAGAGAGAGAGAGAGAGTGAATCATTGGAAGGGGGGACAGTAAAGAACTATTGAGAGAAGGAAATAGTGGAGAGAGAGAGAGAGAGAGAGAGAGAGAGAGAGAGAGAGAGAGAGAAGAGAGAGAGTTTAATTCTTATACATTATATTACATATATATTACGTTCCTTCCTGATAATGAATCTCTCTCTCTCTCTCTCTCTCTCTCTCTCTCTCTCTCTCTCTCTCTCTCTCTCTCTCTGTATGTGTACATATACACACAAAATTACAATTTTGGCGACAAAAAACAAACGAGGAAGACTTTATCTAAATCGATTTGCATTTATCAAGTCAACTTCAATTGTGACTTACTGGATTGAGAGTCACCTGGGGGAAAATTGATCTGTTTTCACACTAGATGAAACTGAAGGCGCTTGTACCAGTTATATTAGATAAGACTTTAGCTGATATGCATCATTCTTATCTGCGTATCAGTGCATGCATTTTAGATCACTTCAAGGAGTACTGTTCGAAAGTATTCGAATAATTCTTAGTGGAAAACGGTGTATATCCATATATTCTTTAAATGCATTCTATAGAATATCATACGAGACGCAGTAACTGTTTCGTGGGGAGAGAATAGAGGTCTATCTGCTAAGTCATCAGCAGCCATTGTCTGGCCCTCCTTGGTCTTAGCTTGGGTAGAGAAGCAGCATTAGATTATTTTTTAGTGGAAAACTGTGTATCCATTTATTGATTAAATGCATTCAGATATCATACGAGACACAGTAACTTTGTCGTTTGGTAGCCTATAGGTCTACCTGCTGAGTCATCAGCAGCCATTGCTGGCCCTCCTTGGTCCTAGCTTGGGTGGAGAGGGGGCTTGTTTGCTGATCATACGTATGACCAGTCTCTAGGGCTTTGTCTTGCTTGATATGGTAATGTCACTGTCCCTTGCCTCTGCCATTCATGAGCGGCCTTTAAACCTTTAAAAGGGCTGTGGTAGCCTATTGAAAACGTCCCCGCCTGTCGATCTTCTGGACTGGGGTTCGAGGCCCGCTCAAGCTCGATAGTTTCTCTTAGTGTGTGGAACCTCACCATCCATGTGAGCTAAGGACGTTTGGGGGGAGTCTATATGTCTACTTGGTGAGTCATCGTCAGCCATTGTCTGGCCCTCCCTGGACCTAGCTTGGGTGGAGAGGGGGCTTGGTCGTTGATCATATATATATATATATATATATATATATATATATATATTATATATATATATATATATATATATATATATATATACACGATCAATCTCTAGGGCATTGTCACTGTCCATTGCCTCTGACATTCATGAGAGACCTTTTAAAAACCCATCAAAACAGTCACTTTAGACTGAGACTTAGCAGACAGTCTAACAGTGAAATATCGCTTCCTATCTTGTCTTTAATATTCTTCAAAACTCGTGTCTCAGAAGAAAATCTATTCTAATGGAATCTTTATTAATATATCTAATATGATGTTTTCATTGGAATGATCTATTGTTAATTTATTCGCATCATTTATTTATTTCCTTATTTCCTTTCCTCACTGGGCTATTTTTTCCTTATTGGAGCCCTTGGGCTTATAGCATCTTGCTTTTCCAACTAGGGTTGTAGCTTGAAATCAGATGTTATTTCATTATGAAATAATTTTTTGAACATACTTACCTGGTAGTTATATATAACTACCAGGTAATTATGCTCAAAAATTTATTTTATAATGAAAATAACATTTTTCATTGGAAAATAGTAGACGAATATTTACATTTCATAAAAAATAGATGTGGTTTTATTGTCTTGTCATATTTTAGCTAAATTAAATGGAAATTATAAACAAAAGAGGAGTATATATATGTGATATTTCAGTTATCTGAGTACCCATACTGTCTAAAATTCTAAATCTAATAAAAAAAAGATGTTTTGGCATTTTAAGTGTCTAAAATCTAATAAATAAAAACATTTAGGCATTTTCTGTCTAAAATCTAATAAGAAAATTTTTAGGCATTTTAGTGTCTAAAATGTAATAAATAACATTTAGGGATTTTAGTGTCTAAAATCTAATAAAAATGTTTAGTCATGTTTAGTGTAAAATCCATTAAAAAACTTATAGGCAATTTGTTTCTAAAATCTAATAAAAAATTTTTTTAGCCATTTCAGTATATAAAATCTAATAAAAAAAATAACTTTTAGGCATTTTAGTGTCTAAAATCTAATAAGAAAAAAAAATTAGTCATTTTTAATATCTAATTCTAATTAAAAAAAAGATATTTACGCATCATTTCCTAACATATTTTAGAGAGATTAACGAGCTAATACCAAATGTATTTTAGTAACGACTAAAGGAAACGTTCGACTCTAAACATTCTAAATTGAAAACCTCCTTCCCCCATTCCAGTGTATGGGGAATTTATGGGGCCATTCAACTATGAATGAGTGAGAAAAAGGTGGGGATGTTCGTGAGTGGGTTACTTAGGGGGGGAAGAGAATGGGGAATGTTGCGAAAATGGGAATGGGAATTGAAATGTGGGGGAAATGGGAATGGGAATAGAAATATGAGGTATGGATGATGTTGGGAATGTTGCGAAAATGGGAATGGGAATTGAAATGTGGGGGAAATGGGAATGGGAATAGAAATATGAGGTATGGATGATGTTGGGAATGTTGCGAAAATGGGAATGGGAATTGAAATGTGGGGGAAATGGGAATGCAAATAGAAATATGAGGTATGGATGATGTTGGGAATGTTGCGAAAATGGGAATGGGAATTGAAATGTGGGGAAAATGGGAATGCAAATAGAAATATGAGGTATGGATGATGTTGGGAATGTTGCGAAAATGGGAATGGGAATTGAAATGTGGGGAAAATGGGAATGCAAATAGAAATATGAGGTATGGATGATGTTGGGAATGTTGCGAAAATGGGAATGGGAATTGAAATGTGGGGAAAATGGGAATGCAAATAGAAATATGAGGTATGGATGATGTTGGGAATGTTGCGAAAATGGGAATGGGAATTGAAATGTGGGGAAAATGGGAATGCAAATAGAAATATGAGGTATGGATGATGTTGGGAATGTTGCGAAAATGGGAATGGGAATTGAAATGTGGGGGAAATGGGAATGCAAATAGAAATATGAGGTATGGAAGATGTTGGGAATGTTGCGAAAATGGAAATGGGAATTGAAATGTGGGGAAAATGGGAATGCGAATAGAAATATGAGGTATGGAAGATGTTGGGAATGTTGCGAAAATGGGAATAGAAATATGAGGTATGGAAGATATTGGGAATGGGAATAGAAATATGAGGTATGGAAGATATGGGGAAATGGGAATGGGAATAGAAATATAAGGTATGGAAGATATTGGGAATGGGAATAGAAATAGGAGGTATGGAAGATATGGGGGAAATGGGAATGGGAATAGAAATATGAGGTATGGAAGATATGGGGAAATGGGAATGGGAATAGAAATATGAGGTATGGAAGATATGGGGAAATGGGAATGGGAATAGAAATATAAGGTATGGAAGATATTGGGAATGGGAATAGAAATAGGAGGTATGGAAGATATGGGGGAAATGGGAATGGGAATAGAAATATGAGGTATGGAAGATATGGGGAAATGGGAATGGGAATAGAAATATGAGGTATGGAAGATATGGGGGAAATGGGAATGGGAATAGAAATATGAGGTATGGAAGATATGGGGGAAATGGGAATGGGAATAGAAATATGAGGTATGGAAGATATGGGGAAATTGGAATGGGAATAGAAATATGAGGTATGGAAGATATGGGGAAATGGGAATGGGAATAGAAATATGAGGTATGGAAGATATTGGGAATGGGAATAGAAATAGGAGGTATGGAAGATATTGGGAATGTTGCAAAAATGGGAATGGGAATAGAAATATGAGGTATGGAAGATATTGGGAATGTTGCGAAAATGGGAATGGGAATAGAAATATGAGGTATGGAAGATATGGGGGAAATGGGAATGTTGCATAAAAAAATGGGAATGATAATAGAAATATGAGGTACGAAAGATGGGAATGGGAATAAAGATATATGAGGAGTTGGGAACGAATAAGTAATAATAGTAATAAATGGGGTTTTAAATGAGGTATTTCTGAATGGGATATTATAATGGGTTGTGGATGAATGGGGAGGAATATCTTGGGGACTTTTATGAATGGGAAGGTTTGATAAAGACTTTTGATGAATGAACTGTAGTTTTGTAATTGGTAAAATGGATCTGTTTAAGAATTGGGCTATGAAATTGGGTAGCTTGAACGAGGACACTGACTTGATTGAAGACTTTTAATGAATAAATTCTGACTTTGAAATTGGTAAAATAGGTCAGTTTAAGAAATGGGGCTATGAAATTGGTTTGTTTGAAATGGGGATACTGACTTGATTGAAGACTTTTAATGAATGAACACTAACTTTGAATTTGGTAAAATAGGTTAGTTTAAGAAATGGGTCTTGGAAATTGGTTATTATCAATGAGGACACTGACTTGGTAAAAAGACTCAATGAATGAAGGATAGCTTTGCAATTGGTAGAAATAGATCAGTTTAAGAAATGGGGCTAAGAAATTGGTTTGTGTGAAATCGGGATACTGACTTGATTGAAGACTTTTAATGAATGAATACTAGCTTTGAAATTGGTAAAATAGGTCAGTTTAAGAACTGAGGCTTTGAAATTGGTAAAATAGGTCTTTGAAATTGGTTATTATCAATGAATACACTGAGTTGATAATTTTTTTCAATGAATGAACAGTAGCTTTGAAATTGGTAAAAATAGGTCAACTTAAGAATGGTAAAAATAGGTCAACTTAAGAAATGGGGTACTTTATGAATGGGGCTGTGAAATGGGGGGGGGGGTGTTGGTTAGTTGTCTGTGGTTTGAGACCTGGTGGTGAGTCCGATTCCAATTAGTATTGGAAGCATGACCACTGCCTGCCCCTCCCAATTCCTCCCTCTTTCTCCCGAACCCCCAATTCGCCTTCTCCCTCGGTTACCACCTCGATTGGGAGGAGCCCAAACACTCCTAGGACCCACTCCAATCTTCCCCCCCCCCTCCCTTCTCCGCTACTAACCATCACATTACCGCTAAGAACGACGGACGGTGAGAGAGGCATTTTCGCTCACTCGTTGGTACGGTAAAGTTGGCCTGGCCCTGTCTCGCTTGTTTATGATTGGCACCGCGTGAGTGCGTGTTTCTCTGCCTAATTGCACGAGTGATTCGGGTCGCAATCGTGCTCATTTGTTTACCTCCGGAGAGAAATTGTGACGTCCCGTTTGGAGTTTCTTGGCCGAGTCTCCGATGCTGAACGTAAACAAACAGAAACCGGACGAAGTTCAGTGAATGATTGTGATTGGGTCTCGTCTGACCACTACTAACCTCCTCCTCCTCTACCCCCCTACCCCTTCCACCACCGGTTTATGGGACTGCATAGCTCCGCCATTTATGTAACCCACCTTAGCGGGGTCCACTTTAACCCTGCTACAAGGCCCAGCTTCTCGAGATGGCAATGGCCAGTGATTGTTGAAACGGGGATAAATGAGTGACCGTCGACGTCCTACGTCGAAATCTACGTTCGGAATTCGATAGGGAATCTCGTCTTTCTCGTTTATCAATCGATCAGATATTGGCGAGTTCCTGTTCCGTGGCTCATTGCACGCACCACCCGTCAGCTGGTTCTTTCGGAGGCGATGATTGTTGGCGACGGTGGTGGCAGTTCGCCTAGCGTTGCCTAGTCCCCTAATGCACTATGTCGTGAGTGAAGGGGAGAGGAAGAGCAGGGGAAGGGGAATGGGTGGGAGTGAGCAGGGGAAGAAGGGCTATCGCCGTGAGGAGGCGTGAGGCAGAGTGAGGCAGCAGCAGAGCTGATCCCGTCACGTGGGTCCCTCGTATTGACTCACCCGCCTCCGTGACGAATCAACATCCAGAGGCTCTCGGGGCCCAAATGCGTTCTAGCTAGCGCGCAACGCTGGCTTTACCCGAACCCCCCTCTCTCTCTCCTACCTTCTCTCTCTCGGGACTTCTTTTTATGAGTTTTAAAGTAGTACCAAGTGGTGTTGTTTCGCATTTCTCCGTCATGATGTGGAGTGTTTTATTTCGAGGTGGTTGTGATTCGGCGAAATGCAACTGAGAGTCGAGAGCTAAAAAAAATAAGTGTCAACAGTGTTTATTTTGTGTTTGTTTTTCGCTCGCTAGAACAACCTTATAAATTTCCCGTCACGTTCTTAGTCGTGCGTGTGACCGTGACAACATTCTACAGTACACTCACGCACGCGCACCTAGCCGAGCCAGTTGTGTGCTTGGCGTGGGCCAGTGCGAATATGACAGAGGTCGTGGACAAGACGCTGATCGAAAGGTTAATTCTTGAGCATTCCGAACGCCTCGAGTTGGAGATTAACCAGAAAGCGAGGGCCGACGCTTGGAAGTTCTATTACCGTGTGCGTGTGGACCATGTGATCCGGCCCTTCGCCGTGTGCAAAGTATGTTTTCGAGTGTTACACTGTGACTCCCGTAGTGGCACGGCCAGCCTGCTGCGCCACCCGTGCAATCCCCTGTCGGAGAGGTCCCCCGTCAACCGTGCGGGCAAGCTCGCCGCCAAGCTCAACCTTCCCGTAGATGCGACCTTAAAGGCCGAGCTCAAGAGCGAGAATTACGCCAGTGACAATGGCAAGGAGGAGTTCATGTTCAAGGGCGAGGTTGTGGGGACGCAGCACAGCGACGGCGGCAGCAGCGCCAGATCCTCGCCTGTGTCCCTTACCACCATAACCTCGAGGGCGTCCCCGACGAGCACGGGATCCCCTCCCACCGCTGCCCAGCCTACGACCACTTCTACGGCGTCCGTCGGCAGTAGGAAAAGAAAGACAGGTGGTCCCCCTCCATCCTTCCCCATAGATTTAAGATTCCTTCAGATTCCCCAGCTGGTGGCTGCCGCAGCCGCCCATCCCCTGACAGCCCTCAACATCGCCAACGCAACGGCTCTCTTCGCAGACCCTCAGCGCCTTCAGCACCTCCAGCAGCAGTTACATCATTCTCATCTCGAACATATACATCGTCAGCAGCAACAGCAGCAGAGGGACCGAGAGAGGGAAGAGCAGGAGGCGAAAAGGGCTCGCTTCGAAGTCACCATCAAGGAGGAAACGGGAGAGGAGACCCAGGCAGTCCAGAGGCAAGTAGCTCCTGCTGGGGGGGAAGAGGCACGGTGAAGAAGGAACGTGCAGACACGAGCGACAGTGCCCTCCCGGAGGACCTGAGAGGATCAGCCTCCCCCATCAGATACAGTTGGCATCACAGAGTCCACGAAGACGGCCAGAGCGGCGGCGATAATCCCGTAGGAGGGCTGACGAAGGAAGTCGTGCAACAGTTGGTCAGCAGTGGGTCGTCTAGGGTCACGCTCACCGACAAGGACTCGGGCGGGTCTCATTATATCTCGGACGTGTGGGTGCGATTCTCTGTGGTTTGCGTGGACGGCCTGCAAAGACCCTTCGCCGCCTGCAAGAGCTGCCTGAAGGTGGTGACCTACACGAAGTACAGCGGCACCGGTGGCCTCCTCAGACATCGCTGCTCTTCGAGCGACGTCAATTCCCGCCAACTGGGAGACTCCGTCGCGCCCACGGAGATCGACCCTCGCCTTGGGGATTCCCCTCCACCCACAGTTCACGCCCATTCGCCCGCCCATGCCGTCCACCCCATTTCACCGCAGGGATCGCCCCTCAGTTTATCCCTCCGTCGGGACAGCGATGGAGGAGGGCGTCTTCCAGAGGAGACGCCCTTGGCACCTACCGCTGCCATGGCGGGCGTGGCGAGGGCGTTGCTGAGGTACATGTGTCAGGACCTGGTGGCGGCGTCGTCCCTGGACTCCAGCGCCTTTCAGAGACTAGTGTGGACCATCCTGAATCTCGGAGCCGCCCACGGCACCTTCCGGGAGGAGGAGCAGCCCCTGCCGTCGGCTCGTCAACTGCTCAACACCCACCTGACGCCCGTGGCGGGGGACTCCCGCTCCGTCATCGCCAAATCTGTCTTGGATCAGACCAACCTGTGTCTTTCCCTCCACCACAACACCGAACTCAGGTTACTCTCGGGCGCCATCCACTTCATCACGCCCAAGTTCGAGCTGCGCAGCTACGCCCTCGGTGCGCATCGGGTGATCGAACAGGAGACCGAGGACGAGGCGCTGACGGCGCTCCTGGCGGAGTTCTTCAGTGATGTGTGGGTCCCAGCCGCCCTCAGAGACAAGCACGTGACGGTCGTGAGCGACAGGGGCGCCCCGTCCGAATCGGGTGTTGTGGGCGTGAGGTGCGTCTGGCACGCGTGGAGGAGGTGCTGGATGACCTGACGGAGGAGCCGTCGTACCGTCAGATATGCGACGACGTCGCGTCCATCCTCTCCTTCCTGGCGGATTCCGACGTAACGGCAGTTTCGAGTTGTGGCCTCCAACCTCACGAGGTCAAGAAATGGGACTCCCTCCTCCACGCCCTCACCTTCATCACGGGACACCACGACGAGCTGTGCGCCGTCATGGCCGGCTGCGAGGCCGGAGCCACCCTCCTAGGGGGAACGGCGCTTCTACCAGGAGGTGTCCGAGCTCCTGACGGGCGTGAAGAGGTGTCTCCTGACGGTTAGAGACAGTCTGAGGCCGACCCTCAACCAGGCTGTCCTCTGCAGAGCCAAGCTCCTGCAGCTGTGCGCGGCGCCCTCGGCGTCCTTGCCCTTGAGGCAGCTGAAGCAACATCTGGCAAGTAGGTTCACGGACGCCCTTGCACTCACGCCCTTCCACCACGTCGCCAGCTTCCTCGATCCGCGCTGCAAGAGTTTAAAGGTGAGATGAAATGTCCGATTGATTTCATTATCAGGTCATCTACTTCATGACTATTTACTCGTGTGGACAGATTTAATTTCATGAAAGGAAACATATTCTCTCTCTCTCTCTCTCTCTCTCTCTCTCTCTCTCTCGACTATTTACTCGTGTTGACAGTTAATATTATAACCAGGAAAATGCTTTCTTTATATATATATATATATATATATGTGTGTGTGTGTGTGTATGTGTGTGTGTGTGTGTGGCGGCTTTCAAGAAAAACCTGAAGACATCTCTTTGGAAAGTGTTATAATAGTGATCTGAAAACTATTAAGCCTGATTACAAATGCTAGCTAAATAACTGATAAGATACAGAGCAAAATATTAACTGGAAAGAAATTATTTTCACACACCAAGGCCCGCCTGAACAGACTCTTAGTGTCTGATGGAGGGCGAGAAATAAACCCCTAAAAGTATAAGTGTGTGTGTATATATATATTATATATATATATATATATATATATAAATATATATATATATATATATAGATATATATATATATATATATATATAAATATATATATATAAATATATATATATATATAGAGAGAGAGAGAGAGAGAGAGAGAGAGAGAGACCATACCCACTAAAACCACAGTTAAACGTAACACTCAAACAATATAAATATACAAAGAATAATGTCAAGTTTAACACGAAATTTAAGGCTTAATATCATGATTAAAAGTTATTTCAGAAGTTGCGTTAATAGAAAAATGCATATATATATATATATATATATATATACTATGTATGTATGTGTGTACGTGTTTATGTATATAGATAATGTGTGTTTATAATCCCAAGTTATCTTATCAGTGACCTATCACGAGCGGTAGAATAATAAATACGTTAATTTTTATCTCATCTGGGACATTACAACTAGATCGATGTTACTGCAATCTACCAAGCATATTCGCCTTTACTTATCACGTTCAATAAAACCACGAAATATTGGAAACAGTAACTTAAGATTAATAGCTTAATTATTTACCATAATGACTTATTCCTTGTTGGTTAGCTCTCAGGGGTGAATTCACGAAGGGGTGAGACCAAATTTCACCCCAGTGTGACTTTGTCCAGGGAAATTATGTTTTCAAAATGTTTTATTTTAATTGTTCAGTGTTTCTCTGATCGTTTATTTCCTTATTTCCGTTCCTCGCTGGGCTATTTTTTCCCTGTTAGGGCCCTTGGGTTTATATCATCTTAATTCTAGCTTAGCTAGTAATAATAGGAGAAGGACACTTCAAAATCAAACTATTGTTCTCTAGTCTTGGGTAATGCCATAACCTCTGTACCATGGTCTTCCACTGTCTTGGGTTAGAGTTCTCTTACTGGAGAGTACACTCGGGAACACTATTCTATATTATTTCTCTTCCTCTTCTATATTATTTCTCTTCCTCTTGTTTTATTAAAATTTTTATAGTGTATATAGGAAGTAATTATTTTAATGTTACTGCTCGTAAAATATTTTATTTTTCCTTATTTCCTTTCCTCACTGGGCTATTTTCCCAGTTGGGGCCTTGGCTTATAGCATCCTGTTTTTCCAACTAGGGTTGTAGCTCAGCAAGTAAAGATAACAATAACATTATTTTATCTGTTTGTTGATTATATATCTTTTTAATTATGTCTTATGAGAATTAGTTTACCCATTGTTAAATCTTTATCAATTGTTCTTTACTCAGAGGATTGTAGCAATAGGCATTTTTTGCAATGATGCCAGACTACGTAATGCAAATAATCATTTTGAATGACAATTATTTGCTATAAGCAAGACAGTCGGACCGTTGTTTAGGTGGTCCGTAATAAGGCTTTAAATTCCCCCCCCCCTCTCTCTCTCTCTCTCTCTCTCTCTCTCTCTCTAAACTATATGAATCTGGGTGTTTGTTTAACATTTGTATTGAATTCTAACATTTTTCTTTCTATCAATAATATGAAACATGCAGTAATTCTCTCTCTCTCTCTCTCTCTCTCTCTCTCTCTCTCTCTCGTAATAGTTTACTCCGAACATGTAGACACGATTATATTACTATGTTTATAGATGTTTATCTTCAAACTATATACTGTATACATTATTTAATTACATGCTTTTTCGTAGATGGGCAATAAGTATTATAAAGTCTTTCTTATTAAATTGACCCTCGTAACTTGTCACATTATAAACACTGAATACATTAGGAACGAAATTGAATTATACATTTATTCAAATGTGTACAAGAGGATTTATTTAACAGAGCGAATTTCGTACGTTGGTTTCGTAATCCCTTAATTTGGTTTTCTTCAATCTTAAGGAATTTCAAAAGATAATTTTTGGTTTATTGTCTTTGCAACTAATGTATTTTCGTGATTTGGTAAACTAATAATTTATATGGAATAACATTTGTCATATAATATGAACTGCTGTATCCTATTAACTTATGTAAGCATATGAAACCAGTATTTATCATTTAGGACTAGTGTACATGACCCGTCAAAAGACAGCTAAATATGGAGATAGATATGCACGCACACACACACACACACACACACCCCTCTCACCAGGGTATGAGTACTCTCTCTCTCCCCGGGGGACGAGGTGAGAGCGAGTATTTATGTTTAGTAATGCAACTTAACGTGAATGGAAATGTATGTATGTGTGTATATATATATATATATATGTGTGTGTGTGTGTATGTATATACATGTGTATATATATGTATATATATATATAATATATATATAATATATATATATATATATATATATAGAGAGAGAGAGAGAGAGAGAGAGAGTGAGACATATCAGCAGCCATTTGCCTGGCCCTCCTTGGTCCTAACTTTGGTGGAGAGGGGTCTATGGCCAGTCTCTATGGCATTGTCCTGCTTGATAAAGGCAATGTCACTATCCCCTGCCTCTGCCATTCATGAGTGGACTTCAAACTTTTAAACGCTGTTACTTGAACTCTATGATGTTGCCATACATTACGTTAATGGATCAGATAGATTTTTCCCGGATTATTTTGGTGTTTGTTTTTACTGCGCTGTTTAAAGATGAGAGATTACTAGCGGTATTTAAAGGGGTATGACAAAAGACTATAACACGTGTTGGTGTTTCATAGCAGAGAGAGAGAGAGAGAGAGAGAGAGAGAGAGAGGGTTACAAGGATTTTGGATGTCTCAAAGATTTTTTTTAGTTCATACGCGTAGACTACATTTGCTCTTGGGTATTAGTTTAAGCATTTAGAGAGTTTTTATGATCTTGTCTAGCTTATTTTTTAAATCACGAGAGAGAGAGAGAGAGAGAGAGAGAGAGAGAGAGAGAGAGCCATTACACCCGATGTTTCAGCTTATTGATTTAATGAAAATATTAAAATTCAGAATGAAGATATTAAACAAACGATTAGAATCATTTAGAGGGTTAAACATGATTAATTAGAGAGAGAGAGAGAGAGAGAGAGAGATTACACCCGAAGTTTCAGCTTATTGATTTAGGGAAAAATATTAAAATTCAGAATGAAAAATATTAAACAAACGATTAGAATAATTTACCGGTAGTTAAACATGATTAATGAGAGAGAGAGAGAGAGAGGAGAGAGAGAGAGAGAGAGAGAGCGAAACGGTAATTTTATGGTCAGCCTGGGCATAATATTGGAGTGGCACGCATGACTGACCTGACCAACAGTTGAACCTAATCTTATGACATGATCTCTGAGTTGAATTGTTGATACATATGGATAATCCCTTTCCAAAGACCGAACAGTAGCACAATCCGTGGATTATTTTTTTTTTTATGGATCATAAAGCTGTTTCTTTTAGGAGAAAGAAATGGAAAGGTCAGTGACTCAGATTTACTTTAAATGGCTCAAATGTACTTTAAATGGCTCATATATACTTTAAATGGCTCACATGTAAAGACCGAACAGTAGCACAATCGTTAGATTATTTTTTTTTTTTTTGGGATCATAAAGCTGTTTCTTTTCGGAGAAAGAAATGGAAAGGTCAGTGACTCAGATTTACTTTAAATGGCTCACATATACTTTCAATGGCTCACATGTAAAAATTCCACATATACTTTGAATGTTCCGCATATACTTTAGATGGCTTAGGCCTATATATTCTTGAAATGGCTCACATGTACTGTAAATGTTCACATATACTTTAAATGGCTCACATATACTTTAAATGGCTTACATGTACTGTAAATGGTCCACATATGCTTTGAGTGTTCCGCATATACTTTAGATGGCTTATATATTCTTGAAATGGCTCACCTGTACTGTAAATGTCCACATATACTTTAGATAGCTTACATATACTTTAAATGTTCTACATATACTTTAAATGGCTCACATGGACTTTAAATGGTCCACATATACTTTAAATTATCTGCAAATACTTTAAATGACCCACATATACTTTAAATGGCTCACGTGTACTTTAAATGATTCGCATATACTTTAAATAGCTTACATGTACTTTAAATGGTCCATATATACTTTAAATGATCCGCATATACTTTAAATGTCCCACAAATACTTTAAGTGGCTCGCATATACTTGGGTTTATAGCACTCTGCTTTTCCTACTAGGGTTGCTGCTTACCTAGTAATAATAACAATATCTTTACTCCCAAATGCCTTTTAAGAACAAAGTGTTATCACTCTTACACCAAAGTATATTTCCACCTAACCCAACCTAACTTAGCTTCCATTCATTGTGCCGTCCCTGAAGACCCTCATTCTGCACATCTTTGCTCGAAGCTTTCTGATCCCATAAACTATTTGAAGTTTTTTACTTCTTTCTGTAGTTTTATTGCATCATCCTTAATAAGGAGTTTATCATTTGCAAACTGATAAATACTCCATTCGCGAGTAATTTTTTTACTTGAAAATATGCACCGAGGTTAACTGGTCTTTTTATTTCTTTTTCATTAAAATACTGAACAGTAATAGAGAGATAACAAATCAATAACACTCTTTATCCTTTGGAAAATCATCATCATCATCTCCTCCTACATCTATTGACGCAATGGGCCTCGGTTAGATTTCGCCAGTCGTCTCTATCTTGATCTTTTAAATCAATACTTCTCCATTCATCATCTCCCACTTCACGCTTCATATTCCTCGGCCACGTAGGCGTGGGCCTTCCAATTCTTCTAGTGCCATGTGGAGCCCAGTTGAAAGTTTGGTGAACTAATCTCTCTTGGGGAGAATAGTTATATATATCTATAATGTTCATGTTAAGTATAGTCTCACCATAATCAACAATGTTTATAGAGAGCTTATATATAACTGACATGATATTTTGTGTAGCATAAAACCAACTGGATGAAAACTTGCAATGATTTTAGTTTCTTGAGATATATATTGCAAAAACATATTCCCCTAATCCAAGTATCGAGATCTAATTCAAAGGTCTGAATGAATAAGAGGGTCTAATTCAAAGGTCTGAATTATTAAGAGGGTCTGTAATGTCCAACCAGGACCTTCTTCCCTCCCTGTCTTGATTGAGGGCGACAAGTGCTCGCCCACCTGTTCCTTGACTGTGCAGGTGTCTTTTTTTTTTAATGTAGTGGCCGCCCTCCTCGCCTATTCAGTACGTTCCCCTATTTCGTATAAATTGAATAAAATTCATAAAAAGAAACCTGATTTTGTATGTGACTTTGTGGTATTCTGAATGATCTCTCTCTCTCTCTCTCTCTCTCTCTCTCTCTCTCTGTATTGCAAATATTATTCATCATACTCATTCATATGAAAGAAGCCTCTAAAATTGGCGAATTGTTTATAGTGTACACAGATGGGTAAAGTGTGTATTTCTCTCTCTCTCTCTCTCTCTCTCTCTCTCTCTCTCTCTCTCTCGTTTGATACGTTTCGATATCTGTCTCCAGGCAGCAGTTCCTCTCAGTACGTGAAATGCCAAATGTCTCAACGGCTGTCCGATAAAAATGGAGAAATTCGACAATACATAAATGTCTTTATTTTGCCTTTGGGCCTCCAGAGAAATCTAAGGTTTTCTCTGATGTATGAAGCAAGATAGGACGTATTTTATTGCAGCTTTTCTTAACGTGTGTGCACGTCCACACGTACACACACGTATACACACACACACACACACACATATATATATATATATATATACACACATACATGCATACATAAACGGTCAAAGCCCACCCATATTTGCTCTTTCATTAAAATCCATTGATTGCTTTTTAATCAGACTGGGGTTCGAGTACCGCCCAAACTCGTTAGTTCCTTTGGTCGTTGCAACCTTACTATCCTTGTGAGCTAAGGATGGGGGCCTTTGGGGAGCTTGTAGTTCTATCTGCTAAGTCATCAGCAGCCATTGCATGGCCCTCCTTGGTCCTAGCTTGGGTGAAGAGGGGCCTTGGGTGCTGATCGTTTGTATGTATGTTCAGTCTCTAGGGTATTGTCCTGCTTGATGGGGCAATGTCACTGATCCTTGCCTCTGCCATTCATGAGCGACCTTTAAACCTTAAACCTTGAAAGTTAATATTAATAGACAGGACTTCTCCATCATGAGGCTCAATACTACGTAGTATCATAGAAGTTTAATTCCAGCTGTGACCAGGTTGTGGAATGATCTTCCTAATCGGGTAGTTGAATCAGTAAAACTTCAAAAGTAGAAACTTGTAGCAAATGTTTTTTTTTTTTTTTTTGTTGAACTGGTTGACATAAGTCTTTTCATAGTTTATATATGAAGTATCTGTTTTAGTGTTGTTAATGTTTTTAAAATATTTTATTTTAATTGTTCATTACTTCTTATATCGTTTATTTATTTCCTTATTTCCTTTCCTCACTTGTGTATTTTTCCCTCTTGCAGCCCTTAGGCTTATAGCATCTTGCTTTTCCAACTTGGGTTGTAGCATAGCTAGTAATAATAATAATAACCGGTCAAGGGGACGTGGGTACAATGAAAAGTTTTCCCAAGTTTATTGCGGTATATAAAAATAATAATAATAATAATAACAAGGGGACGTGGGTACAATGAAACGTTTGTCCATGTTTATTGCGGTATATAAAAATGTAGATTAAAAAGAGAAGTAATCGTCATCAATCTAAATCCTTTAAACACGTTTTAGCAATTCGAAGAAAACTATTAATTAAAAAAAAAGAAGGGAAGTTGAACCGACAGCCCAGTAAGATCGATGTTTTTACCCCCGACACGTAAAAGTCAGCAGATTCCCATAGCACGTACGAGGACGTGCAGGTTCGACCGTGCTCGCCTGAGCACGGAGATGTGGTCTAGTCGAATTATGTGAAATGGGGGCGAATGTTGCTAGAAAATAGAGTGCAGTAATCACTTACGGAAATGTCAATTTTTTTTTTTTCACTCGGACGTCGAAAAATGTAGACAACTTTCCAATATTTTCTTTAATTTTTTTTCTGTCTGTCTCGTATTCTCGTTATTTTCTCCTTCCACACGTTGCCATTTTTTTAGGCTAAAGGAATGTTGTTTTAGTAATTATCTGTTAAAGTATTTACCTTCAGAGAGAAGCTATTAGACTCTTAACGGCTTCGGCACGTAAGGGTGTATTTTCTAAATTTTGTGGACGCTTCTTGATTTATAAACATTTGCGTATATTGAATGAATAGGATCTCTCTCTCTCTCTCTCTCTCTCTCTCTCTCTCTCTCTAATGGACGCGTCAGAATATATAAACGTTTGTGTATATTGCCTAAATGAATAGGATCTCTCTCTCTCTCTCTCTCTCTCTCTCTCTCTCTCTCTCAGAATTTAAACATTTGCGTACATTGCCTGAATGTATAGGATCTCTCTCTCTCTCTCTCTCTCTCTCTCTCTCTCTCTGTGGTTAATGATTCAAGAAATTGCTATGATCTAGACATGAAATTGCGAGTTGTAAGAACTGTTGGGTCTCCTCATATGTGAAAATATTAATTTTTACCATAAATTGTGGGAACTTTTTCTAAGTTATGGCGGTTAAGTTTACAGATGATATTGCGTCTTGGCGAGATACTATTCTCTCAATTACGTTTATTCCTTTGATTTATTTTAATATATTGGCTGGTTTTCTTTGTTTTGATTCTTTATTATTGGATACTTGTTTAGTATTGTTTTTATTCAAATATAATTATTTGCCTTCGATGGCAAAAGTCGCTTTGCACACGTCTAAAGAAAGTAATTAAAATAATTCCTATAGACCTGAAAGTAACTGGTTTATAGAGACATGGGGTCCAGACTAGACCCCTTAATTCCCATTGGTGAATCGGATATACTATTACTGGGTTCTTAGTGCTACAGTGACACTCGCATTTGTTTTGGAGTAAATCCTGACCTTGCTATGAAAGCTCTCAAGGTCTGCATTATAGAAGTGTAAGACATCACCTATAATGTAAATTTTTATTACTGAGGGTAAATATCTTGAACGTCTAATTACCAATTTACGATTGGAATTGCATTTGATAGATAGTTTACTGCAATTTAGCAACATTGCAATCATAAGTATGCAGGTGTCGAATGAAAAGTACGACTTACTTATTTTGCTTTGGCACAAGTGTTGCTCTCTCTCTCTCTCTCTCTCTCTCTCTCTCTCTCTTCTTCTTCTTCAAGTTCAAGCCAGTGCAAACCATCATGGTTTGGTTTTCTTTCTTATATTTGGTTAATTTGTTTGCAATAGGTCAGGTCATTTTGAATCTCTCTCTCTCTCTCTCTCTCTCTCTCTCTCTCTCTCATTAGTAACCGTCTCATTGTGCGTTTCCAAAAAACGTAACATCTGACCCAGAAAGGGAAGAGGCAAATTTGTCATGGCCTCGGGATCTTCGCATAGCTCCATGAGGGATAACTCCTGTCTTCGTCAGGATCCTGAGGCGTTCTTGGAAATCCTTCCTCGATTCCTCGGGATTCTTAGGATATTTACAACACCTGAAGTGTCTCCTGCGTCCTTTAATGGGGTTCCAGGTGGTACTTACTGCTCGCAGGAATGCATTAGCCAGCTTTTGTTATCGTAGTTTGCCTAATCTTAAGCGGATTTTATACGGTCGAACCTGCTTGTCAAACGGTTCGAGCCTAATCTTAAGCGGCGTTTATACGGTTGAACCCGGTTGCCAAACGGTTCGAAGAGGTGGTGTAAGTCGCAAATGCATAAGGTTTGTGGACAATGAAGCCCCGACCACAAACGTCAGGCAGGAACAGACTTTCTTCGAACTGTTCGACGAACGTGTTCGACAACCAAATACCCCGTTCACACGTTCGAACATCACTTCAAAACACTCGTCTGTCGAACCGCGTTCGAACGTGTAACCCCGTCTTTACGTTGGTCTGAAGTAAAGGTCTGTTCCGATAAAAGCGATTTTGAGGATTATGTCCAAATCTTTTTGTTTAATAATGATAACGATACAATTATCTTTTATCAATATATTTTTTCAAGTTAAATGGTATTGAGTTTAATGCTTATTATCCTTTTGAGATTTGTTCAAATTGCTTTCAGAAAGGTTTCAATTTTATATATAATGATAATTACCTGATTTTTTTTTTCATTTTTATAAAAAAATTTTGACATGATAAAACTAGGTGAACATTAAATATTCTTACTTCGGTTTTTTTTTTTCAGCTTTTAACTTGTCAAAATATTAGATATTTATATATGAGTTTTAATTTTTCAAACTTAGATTTTTATATTTTATCAAGTTTTAGTTTTTCAATTTTAGATTTTGTTTTTTACAGTTTTATTTTTTCAAACTGTTAGATTTTTGTTTTTTCAAATTTTAATTTTTCTAACTATTAGATAATTATATTCTTTCAAGTTTTTATTTTTCAATCTATTAGATTTTTATGTTTCAATGTTTATTTTTTCAAACTATTAGATTTTTGTTTTTTTCGAGGTTTAATTTTTCAAACTATTAGATATGCTCTTTCAGGGTTTAATTCTTCAAACTATTAGATTATTATGTTCTTTCCTGGTTTAATGTTTCAAGCTATCAGATTTAAAAAAAAAAAAACAATAAATACATTGTTAGATTAAGCTGGTCATTTACAAACACTTACTCGTGCCAAGTCGTGCATTGTGCGCCGCACGACTATGCAAATATATGTTGAATATTTTATATAGATAAAAAAAACTAAAAGTTTGGTCTTTATGAAATCGTGCCATATGTCAGAACGCGTAATCTATCATAAGTCATTTATAATTGGAATTTATATGATGTGAGGCCGGCTGAAACTAGGCTTGGAATATCACCTCCCCCCGCCCCCCACGATTGGGAATCCCTTCACGTCACGGGAATTCCCAGTTTCTGGGAATATTCCGGATTTTCTTTGGAATGAGTCAGAATATGGAGAGGGAATATTTTCCCGTATCTCTCTCTCTCTCCTCTCTCTCTCTCTCTCTCTCTCTCTGAGTGGGGATACCTTAACGTGGTGAAAGGGTTTGCGCATCGCCATGATCAGCAACGCTGTACAAGTCAGGGCCACCCATACTAGGTTGATTTGCTGTGAGTGTTCAGTCGAAAATCTTCCACCATCACCAATCTGCACTGACCAGCTTGGCGATGAAAACTGGCCAAATGCCAGGCATCAATTGACATGTCTGGGGCCTTTGTCCTGCAGTGGAATAGAGACAGTTGCATTTGTTGTTCTTTGTGTGTATATATATATATAATATATATAATATATATAATATATATGAATATATATATATATATATATATATATGTTATATATATATATATATATATATACACACACATACATACATACATACATACATAATAATCTACAAATTATGAAAATGAAATTTATTGAGCATTCAAAGGGATCAACTTTCTTCTTCTTCTTCTTCTTCTTCTTCTTCTTCTTCTTTATTTTTTTTTATTTTTTGAAGAGGAATTTATATAGCTTCGAGAACTCGATAAATTTTATTTCCATAAATTGAGTTATTTTATTTAATATAAATATACAAAACATAATGTGTGTGTATATATATATATATATATATATATATACACTTATTTTTTTCATCAAGAAGTTAAAAAAGACCACCTTACAGCCACAAATATGTCTTGTGCATAAGTGTTGACCGAAGAATTTCGCTTTGCAGCCCTCAGTGCTAGGTAGGCAAGTCTCTGACTGGCATAAAATGGCCTAGCCATCTTTTCTCTTTGCACATACCTACACGTAGCGTCCCACACATACACACACACGCACGCACCAACACCAGACGTTCGTGTTTGTGGGACATAGAAGAGTATAAACAAGCATTCACGAGAAACGTGAAGGCGTGACATACATACGCGTACACACACACACACACAAACTGGAAGTAAGAAAACTGCTTTAGATGTGTTGACGTAATTACATAATCATTATAGATACGGGAGTACAGACTAGATGTAATTATGTAGAAGACAGACTTACTAATTTGTAAAACATTTACGAGATGAAAATGTAATGGACTTATGTACAAAATGTGTATTACACATACACATACACTGGAAGACGTTAGAATGATTGACGTGATAGAATGTACACATGACAGATGCAGGAATGTACTCGAGATGTAGACATGTAACATACACATTTACGAAATGTAATATGTAATGGATAAGCGTGCAAATAGTGTAGTGCACACACATACACATAAAGAAGTTTGGTTTGAGTATGCAGAAGCGCAACACACACACATACACACAAACAACTTTGGTTAAATATACACACACATACACACAAACAACTTTGCTTAGAGAATGTAGAAGCGCAATACACACACATACACACAATCAACTTTGTTTAGAGAATGTAGAAGCGCAATACACACATATACACACAAACAACTTTGCTTAGAGAATGTAAAAGCGCAATACACACACATACACACAAACAACTTTGTTTAGAGAATGTAGAAGCGCAATACACACATATACACACAAACAACTTTGCTTAGAGAATGTAGAAGCGCAATACACACACACACACAAACAACTTTGGTTAGAGAATGTAGAAGCGCAATACACACACACACACAAACAACTTTGGTTAGAGAATTTAGCCTCTACCCTTAGCCATCTCTCCCTACCCGTGTCCCTTTGCGTGGTGAAACGGCCCATCAAATTGGTCACGGGTTTCTGGCGTGAATTTTTCTCCTAATTTCTAATTAACTGCTGTCCACTCCAGCGTAGGTTGTCGAAGAGTGACATAAACCAGTCGCAAGGAATTCAAGGGTGTGTTTAAAACTGAGACTGGATATTAATTCTCTTGTAGTTTTAATTATTTCCTTTCCTCACTGGGCTATTTTCCCTATTGGTGCCCTTGTGTACTCAAAGAAATCAAGTGTGTGTTTAGAACTGAGACTGGATATTAATTCTCTTGTAGTTTTAATTATTTCCTTTCCTCACTGGGCTATTTTCCCTATTGGTGCCCTTGTGTACTCAAAGAAATCAAGGGTGTGTTTAGAACTGAGACTGGATATTAATTCTCTTGTAGTTTTAATGATTTCCTTTCCTCACTGGGCTATTTTCCCTTTTGGTGCCCTTGTGTACTCAAGGAAATCAAGGGTATGTTTAGAACTGAGACTGGATAGTAATTCTCTTGTAATTTTAATTATTTCCTTTCCTCACTGGGCTATTTTCCCTTTTGGTGCCCTTGTGTACTCAAGGGAAGCAAGGGTGTGTTAAACTGAGACTGGATATTTGATACTTCCAGGACAGTAGTGCTGTAGCCTCTGTACCATGGTCTTCAATTGTCTTGGGTTAGAGTTCTCTTGCTTGATGGTACACTTGTGCACACTAGTGTGTCTTATTTCTCTTCCTCTTGTTTTGTTAAAGTTTTTATAGTTTATATAGGAGATATTCATTTCAATGTTACTCTTCTTAGAATATTTTATTTTTCCTTGTTTCTCTTTCTCACTGGGCTATTTTTCATGTTGGAGCCCCTGGGCTTATAGCATCCTGCTTTTCCAACTAGGGTTGTAACTTAGCAAGTAATAATAATAATAATTACAAAAACTATACCTATGAAAGTTTTTATAGATTATATATGAAAGATTTATTTTAATGTTGCTACTGTTCTTAGAATATTTTATTGTTAAATAATTCTATGGTAGTTTATTTCCTTATTTCCTTTCCTCACTGGGCTATTTTCCCTTTTGGAGCCCTTGGGCTTATAGCATCTTGCTTTTCCAATTAGGGTTGTAGCTTAGCAAGTAATAATACTAATAATAATCTGGTGTTAAACAGGATGACGTAGACCGTCTTCATAGTCTATATAGCCTATATGACATTACAAAATGTTGACCAATGTTTTGATGTCATTGTCTGCTTTAATTATGTTACTGATTTTAAGATATTGTTTACTTGTGATATATAGTTTATTTATTTCCTTATTTCCTTTCCTCACTGGGCTAGTTTTCACTGTAAGGGCCCTTGGGTTTATAACATCCTGCGTTTTTTAAGCTGGTTAGCTTAGATAATAATAATGATGATGATAATAGTAATAATAATGATAATAATAATAATAATGAAATGGTTCATAGACCTGATATTTTAATGGACAAATCAAGCATCATAGTTTTTACCGTAGGATTATTATTATTATTATTATTATTATTATTAGCCAAACTACAACCAAGCTGGAAAAGCAGATGCTATACTTCAAGGGCTGCAACAGGGGAGAAATTGCCCAGTGAAGAAAGAAATAGGGAAATGAATATAACATTGGTAACTTTTCACATTGCTAAATTTATTTTATAACAATGATAGCCATGTTGATGATGTTAATAAATAGGAAAGGGAGATCGTAAGAACAGAAGTTATCGTAAATAACAGGAAAATATGTATTTATTCATATTTAGTAATTGCTTCCAAATTATTATTATTATTACTACTACTACTACTACTACTACTACTACTACTACTAGCTAAGCTACAACCCTAGTTGAAAAAGCAAGATGCTATAAACCCAAGGGCTCCAAATGGGAAAAATAGCCCAGTAAGGAAAGGAAATAAATAGACGATATGAAAAAAAAACAATCTATAAAATATTTTATAAACATTAACATCAAAACACATGTCATATTTATAAACTATAAAAAATACTTATGTCAGCCTTTTCAACATAAAAAAAACATTTGCTGCAAGTTTGAACTTTTGAAGTTACACCGATTGATTAGAAAATAACTATTCGAAAAAACATTGAGAAAAGGTTGTGGAAATAACGTTAGCCCCGCATGCCCGCACAGTGACCTTCAGGAGGTCATCGTATTGACCTTGCGTGAGGGCAATGCACATAGTGACCTCATGGCATGGGGGTAGACGGAAGAGGAGGAGGTAGTGACCGTTAGACCCACCTGGGGGCAGCACCCATCGAATACCCAAGTCTTTTATCATAAATGCTAATCTATCTGGGCACCGTTTTCTCTTCTTGAATATCCCTGGTGCTTGAATGATAGTGGGAGAGGAGAGAGATAGAGAGTGAGAGGTAGAGAGAGAGATAGTCACTCGTTTATCGATGAAGAAAACAAACAGATGGTGGACACAGAGTTTGCGTGTCATTAAGTTCCCTTGCGAGGAATGCTGTCCAGTGCAGCAGCCGCCGCTGACGCTGGTCGTGGCTTAAGGAGGCCACTTCTCTCTCTCTCTCTCTCTCTCTCTCTCTCTCTCTCTCTCTCTCTCTCTCTCTCTCGTCGTGTTCAAGTTGGTGCAAATCATTTTGGTTTTGATATATATTTGGCTAATATGATAGTTTGTAGTAGGTCAGGTTATTTTGAATTCTCTCTCTCTCTCTCTCTCTCTCTCTCTCTCTCTCTCTCTCTCTCTCTCTCTCTCTCTCTCTCTCTCTCGTCTTGTCCAGGTTGGTGAAAATCATTTTGGTTTTGTTATACATTTGGTTAATATGATAGTTTGTAGTAGGTCAGGTTGTTTTGAATTATCTCTCTCTCTTTCTCTCTCTCTCTCTCTCTCTCTCTCTCTCTCTCTCTCTCTCTCTCTCTCTCTCTCTCTCTCTCTCTCTCTCTCTCTCCTCTCTCTCTCTCTCCTCTCTCTCTCTCTCTCTCTCAATTTAAGGAATTGAAATATAGTTAACCATTGATATCAGTAATCCTTACAGATTTAAAACAAAACTTATAAATAAAAGTAACAATACTAACAAATTCTAGACGTGAATCTCTCTCTCTCTCTCTCCTCTCTCTCTCTCTCTCTGACAATTTAAGCAATTGAAATATAAATAATTTTACCATTGATAATATCAGTAATCCTTACAGATTTAAAACAAAACTTATAAATAAAAGTGAATCTCTCTCTCTCTCTCTCTCTCTCTCTCTCTCTCTCTCTCTCTCTCTCTCTCAGCGTAGCATGGCTCCAATTCCTGACATCAACAGGTAGCATTAAATCGATATGTCATGACGGTCTGTGGTCAGGCGAATCCACAGGTTAAATTACTCAGCCGTGTTATGATTGGTCACAAGTTCTCATACATTAGGGCCAATCGTTTTAAGCGTAGTGGCTGCGTGCGTTTGTTTGTGCATTCGTGACATTTCGCGTCGGAACAGCTACATAGAGAGGCTGTTTGAAAGATATCGTGATTGTATAGGTTTATATGAACATTTTGCTTATACGTTTTTTTAAGGTTTTATTAATTAATTATTTTTATTGTTATTATAAATTAATTCATCTGTTGTATGGTTTCTTATTAATGAATTAATTTTATGATTGTCAATTAATTAATCTTATGGTTTTGTTATCGATTAATTCATTATTATGGTTTTATTGTTAATTGCTTCATTAATTTTTATGGTTTTATTAGTAAAATAATTAATTTTCATGGTTTTATTATTAAGTGATTTTTTTTTGGTATTATCAATTAATTTTTGCACTTGTAGTGTTACACATTATATATATGTATATACTGTATATATATATATATATATATATATATATATATATATATATATATATATATATATATATATATATATATATATGTATATTATATATAAATGAATAAGTCTGAGAAAAACATCTGTATCTATTCTCATTAATTCTATAAATTATTTTCATTAATTAATATAAAATATATTGAGTACATTTTCCTTACAGAAGCCGTAAGGTAATTAAAATCTCATGCGACACATAATATGCCCTAT
>NC_090750.1:89768970-89772864 GCF_036898095.1 Palaemon carinicauda
AGATTTCTCATTACAGTGATATCACGATTTAACAAATAAATACAACGTTAACAGTTACCAAATATGCTTCGTCAAATTTGAATACAATGCCTCCTGCTGGCGCTGGTAACTTGTGTCTTACATATGAAACATAACAATTTACATTTGATGCCCATTGGCGGCTTGTTGAGCAACTTGCCACAAAATGCCTGTTTTCTCCAGTTCGGAGGATATATATATATATATATATGTATATATATATATATATATATATATATATATATATATATATATATGTATATATATATATATATATGTATATATATATATATATATATATATATATATATATATATATATATATATATATATATATATATATATATATATATATATATATATATATATATATATATCATCGTCATCTCCTATGCCTATTGTCGCAAAGGGCCTCGGTTAGATTTCGCCAGCCGTCTCTATCTTACAGTCAAATGTGAACCAGTTTTGTAGTCTCTGTGACAATGATGTCCAAACTTATTGCTGATTACGTGAATTGGGCATTTTGCTTGACCTTGACCTTTGACTTTGACCTTCCAAAATTTATCCATTTCCAGCTATTTACATAACAGTTAATCCCTGCAAGTTTCATTACTCTTTGATTAAAATTGGGGCCAAGAGGCTATTCACAAACAAACACACACACACAAACAGGGGGTAAAACATAATCTCCTTCCAACTTCGTTGGCGGAGGTAATAATTCACTGCTTGGCAATGTTAAAAATGATTCTCCAAAATAATTCACTGCTTGACAATGTTAAAAATGATTCCCCAAAATAATTCACTTCTTGACAATGTTAAAAGGGATTCTCCAAAATAATTCACTGCTTGACAATGTTAAAAATTATTCTCCAAAATAATTCACTGCTTGACAATGTTAAAAATGATTCTCCAAAATAATTCACTGCTTGACAATGTTGAAAATCATTCTCCAAAATAATTCACTGCTTGACAATGTTAAAAATGATTCTCCAAAATAATTCACTGCTTGACAATGTTAAAAACGAATCTCGAAAATATTTCACTGCTTGACAATGTTAAAAATGATTCTCCAAAATAATTCACTGCTTGACAATGTTAAAAATTATTCCCCAAAATAATTCACTTCTTGACAATGTTAAAAGGGATTCTCCAAAATAATTCACTGCTTGACAATGTTAAAAATTATTCTCCAAAATAATTCACTGCTTGACAATGTTAAAAATGATTCTCCAAAATAATTCACTGCTTGACAATGTTGAAAATCATTCTCCAAAATAATTCACTGCTTGACAATGTTAAAAATGATTCTCCAAAATAATTCACTGCTTGACAATGTTAAAAATGATTCTCCAAAATAATTCACTGCTTGACAATGTTAAAAATGATTCTCCAAAATAATTCACTGCTTGTCAATGTTAAAAACGAATCTCGAAAATAATTCACTGCTTGACAATGATGAAAACGATTCTCCAAAATAATTCACTTCTTGACAATGTTAAAAGGGATTCTCCAAAATAATTCACTGCTTGACAATATTAAAAGTTATTCCCCAAAATAATTCACTTCTTGACAATGTTAAAAGGGATTCTCCAAAATAATTCACTGCTTGACAATGTTGAAAATCATTCTCCAAAATAATTCACTGCTTGGTAATGTTAAAAAGGATTCTCCAAAATAATTCACTGCTTGACAATGATGAAAACGATTCTCCAAAATAATTCACTTCTTGACAATGTTAAAAGGGATTCTCCAAAATAATTCACTGCTTGACAATGTTAAAAATTATTCCCCAAAATAATTCACTTCTTGACAATGTTAAAAGGGATTCTCCAAAATAATTCACTGCTTGACAATGTTGAAAATCATTCTCCAAAATAATTCACTGCTTGGTAATGTTAAAAAGGATTCTCCAAAATAATTCACTGCTTGACAATGATGAAAACGATTCTCCAAAATAATTCACTTCTTGACAATGTTAAAAGGGATTCTCCAAAATAATTCACTGCTTGACAATGTTAAAAATTATTCCCCAAAATAATTCACTTCTTGACAATGTTAAAAATTATTCTCCAAAATAATTCACTGCTTGACAATGTTAAAAATTATTCCCCAAAATAATTCACTTCTTGACAATGTTAAAAGGGATTCTCCAAAATAATTCACTGCTTGACAATGTTAAAAGTTATTCCCCAAAATAATTCACTTCTTGACAATGTTAAAAGGGATTCTCCAAAATAATTCACTGCTTGACAATGTTGAAAATCATTCTCCAAAATAATTCACTGCTTGGTAATGTTAAAAATGATTCTCCAAAATAATTCACTGCTTGACAATGATGAAAACGATTCTCCAAAATAATTCACTTCTTGACAATGTTAAAAGGGATTCTCCAAAATAATTCACAGCTTGACAATGTTAAAAATGATTGGCAATGTTCAAAATGATTCTCCAAAATAATTAACTGCTTGACAATGTTAAAAAGGATTCTCCAAAATAATTAACTGCTTGACAATGTTAAAAATGATTCTCCAAAATAATTAACTGCTTGACAATGTTAAAAATGATTTTCCTAGCTTGCTTCTTACCCGTTGAACTGTATTTACTCTCGCCTGTATTGGTTCAGTGGGTCAGTTTGACAATGAGGTTTGGCAACGAAAACATGTTAGTGTGGTCGAAATGTGTCTGTGAGCGCGCGCGCGTATGCGTTCACGTCGCCTGGATGTAGAAGGAGAACTTTTGGCAAGTAGCCGTGTCTTGTGTGTTTTTTTTTTTATCTGTCCTTTCATATTCGTCTTGATCTATTATTATTCCTTTTCTTAATTTCGTGTGAATATTTCTTTTATATTCTATTTTACACTTTTTTTCTTTATCTTCCGTTAGTTTATTTACTTATTTCTTTTCTTCACTGTTCTTATGCTTAACGAATGATGCAGGATATGAGAGAGAGAGAGAGAGAGAGAGAGAGAGAGAGAGAGAGAGAGAGAGAGAGAGAGAGAGAGAGAGAGAGAAGGGTCAATGTCCTTCAAGTAATTCAATCGTGTATTATTGGAATTAACAATTTATTAACGTTTTACGTTGATCATTTAACATAATTTATTCTGTTCTGTCGAGATATTCTTCTTTCTTGTGTTATGAAATTTATGTTGTTTATATTTGTTCCATTTATTACTTCGTCGTTGAATTATATAATAAAGTTTTAATAAATTTCACCATCTATAGTAGTCGATAGGTAAATTCCCGGGTACCATCATCCGATTCTTGAAAAGGAGGTTTAATCTCGTAACTCTCATCTGATTCTTGAAAATGTAAGTTTGATTTAAATCGAACACGTGTTTCTTTGACCTAAAGGAAGTCAATAGCTCTCCGGTGTTATTTTTCACATATTGTTCACAGTTGTGAGAGAGATACAGAGATGCGAGTGTACAGTTCTCATTTAGAATATGTAGTATTCTGTACTATCAAAACAGGAGTGGTGTATTATTATTATTATTATTATTATTATTATTATTATTATTATTATTATTATTAGCTAAGCTACAACCCTTGTTGGAAAAGCAGGATGCTATAAGCCCAGAAGCTCCAACAGGGAACATAGCCCAGTGAGGAAAGGAAAAAAGGAAAATGGAATATTTTAATAAGAGTAACAACATTAGAATAAATATCTCCCATATAAACTAGGATTTACCCTCACTGTGCTAAATGTTTTCTCAGATTTTAAGTTTTCTTGGCTATATACTTTTCCTGAAGTCAATTGCCCATTTTCATGGTCTTTACGAATGTGGTCATCAAAGTAATTGTGTATTGTAGAATTTTCCTGTGACATGTACCTATAGTCAATTTCTTTTAGCGAGGCATATTTGTACCGACTCGCAGCGG
>NC_090750.1:89783364-89788364 GCF_036898095.1 Palaemon carinicauda
TCTTATCTGTTATCAGCCGGGATGCTGTGGCAGAAAAAGAAATCGGTTGAGATAAGAAAAGCATCATGATGTTACTTGCTTCCAAATTTGCTTATTTGTACTTGGGTGAGATGAAAATTACATCTTTTAATATTTGCTAGTGTACGCGACCTGTCAATAGGATAGCTAATTGTTGTTATTATTATTTAGATAAATATGCATACACACGCACACGTACATCCCTCTTCCCCTAGGGACGGGCAGGGCTGAGCGTAGCCGAAAAGATATATATATATATATATATATATATATATATATATATATATATATATATATATATATAAATACATATATATACACATATATATATAAATATATATACATATGTGTGTATGTATGTATGTATGTATATATATATATATATATATATATATATATATATATATATATACATATATATATATATATATATATATATATATATATATAGAGAGAGAGAGAGAGAGAGAGAGAGAGAGAGAGAGAGAGAGACGCAGACACTTGCTCTTTATTAAATAGGAGATATATGAATTATGATTTAGAAGAGGCTGTTTCTCTTAACATCATTATTTAAAGGACGCTCATGAATGGCAGAGGCAAAAGATAGGACAATGTCCAAGAGACTGACCATACATACTGTAAATACGATTAAGCTAGGACCAGGGAGGATCAGGCAATGGCTACTAATGACTCAGCAGGTAGACTTATAGGCTCCCCTGAACCTTATAGCCCTAACTCACAGGGATAGTGAGATTGCAGACATTATTAGAAACTATCGAGCTTGAGCGGGGCTAAAACCCCCATCCAACAGATTGCTTGCTCAAACTCGTTAGTCTCTTCGGTCGCTGCAACCTCGCCATCCTTGTGAGCTAAGGATACGGGGTTTGGGGGACCTTACAGTTCTTTCTGCTGAGTCACCAACGGCCATTGTCTGGCCCTCCTTGGTCGTAGCTTGGGTGGAGAGGATTTATATATGACATATGTTTTTGACGTTGTTAATAGTTTATATAGGACATATGTTTATGACGTTGTTACTGTTTTTAGAATGATGTCTTGTTAATTTATTCTTATCATTTATTCATTTCCTTATTTCCTTTCCTCACTGGGCTATTTTTCCCTATTGGCGCCCTTGGGCTTATAGCATCTTGCTTTTCCAACTAGGGTTGTAGCTTGGCTAGTAGTAATAATAATAATAATAATAATAATAATAATAATAATAATAATAATATAGGGTCAGTCTCTAGGGCATTGTCCTACTCGATAGGGCAATGTCACTGTCCCTTGCCTCTGCCCTTCATGAGCGGCCTTTAAACCTTTAAAAAGAACGATGTCAGAGCCAAGCCTTTTAATACCGGGGAAAGGCATCATAGTCTCCTCACAGGTCAACCGGTGAACTCCTCCGAAATGGGTCCTCTTCTCGTTGCGCGATACTACATGACCAAACCGGTCCCGGTCGCAAATTACCGGTCGTGATTATGAGTAATGGAATGATGTATATAACCAGTCGAAGATTAATACCTCCTTGCAGCTCCCGCTAATTTCAAGAAGGCGTTTCGATCGGGTTCTGGAATTCTCGCGCCGAAAAAAGAATTTTTATTTTTAGGGCCAAGGGGGGAAGGAACAGCTGTTTGGTGCCCTTAGCCAGCAAGGATGCGGCGAAGAGAAGAGATAAATGAATGTATAAAGAGGAATTGGTTAACGAAGAAATGGAAAAGAGGAATGGCAAATATCCGATGAAGAGAAGAGATAAATGAATGTATAAAGAGGAATTGGTTAACGAAGAAATGGAAAAGAGGAATGGCAAATATCCGATGAAGAGAAGAGATAAATGAATGTATAAAGAGGAATTGGTTAACGAAGAAATGGACAAGAGGAATGGCAAGGATGCAGTGAAGAGATAAAAGGATGTATAAAGAGGAATTGGTTAACGAAGAAATGGAAAAGAGGAATGGCAAGAATGCAGTGAAGAGAAGAGATAAATGAATGTATAAAGAGGAATTGGTTAACGAAAAAAATGGACAAGAGGAATGGCAAATATCCGATGAAGAGAAGAGATAAATGAATGTATAAAGAGGAATTGGTTAACGAAGAAATGGACAAGAGGAATGGCAAATATCCGATGAAGAGAAGAGATAAATGAATGTATAAAGAGGAATTGGTTAACGAAGAAATGGACAAGAGGAATGGCAAGGATGCAGTGAAAAGAGATAAAAGGATGTATAAAGAGGAATTGGTTAACGAAGAAATGGAAAAGAGGAATGGCAAGAATGCAGTGAAGAGAAGAGATAAATGAATGTATAAAGAGGAATTGGTTAACGAAGAAATGGACTAGAGGAATGGTAAGAATGCAGTGAAGAGAAGAGATAAATGAATGTATAAAGAGGAATTGATTAACGAAGAAATGGAAAAGAGGAATGGTAAGAATGCAGTGAAGAGAAGAGATAAATGAATGTATAAAGTGGAAGTGATCGACGAAGGAAAGGAAAAGAAGAATGGCAAAGATCCAGTGAAGATGAGAAATGATAAATCGATGTATAAAGAGGAATTGGTTAACGAAAAAATGGAAAAGAGGAATGGCAAGGATGCAGTGAAAAGAGATAAAAGGATGTATAAAGAGGAAGTGGTAGACGAAGGAAGGGAAAAGAGGAATGGCAAATATCCGATGAAGAGAAACGATAAATGAATGTATAAAATGGAAATGATAGACAAAGGAAAGGAAAAGAAGAATAGCAAATATCCAATGAAGAGGAGAAGAGATAAATGGATGTATAAAGAGGAATTGGTTAACGAAGAAATGGAAAAGAGGAATGGCAAAGATCATACGAATAGAAGAAAAGAATAAATGACTATAAAAAAATGCAAAGAATGAAAAGAAAGGATTATGTAAAATGGAAATGATAGACCAACAATAAAAAAGGAAGAAAGACAAAGATCTGAATTGAGAAGAAAAACAATAAATATATAAAATAGAAATGATAGACCAAAATGGGAAAAAGAAGAACAACAAAAATCAGATTAAGAGGAGAAACAATAAATGAACATATAAAATGAAAATGATAGATCAAGAGAGGGAAAATAGAAATTGACCCTTACCTCCAAATGAAGCCGAACACCCACCTTTCCAAAAATTGGATTTTGGGGAAAATTTAAAGAGAAGGAAATCTGGAAGAGAAATCCAAAGAATGGTCGAAGAGGGAGAAAAGCAATTGGCTGTCAAGACAAATTTATAACAGTTAATACTACCCAATTTCCTCTTGGTAAGGGTAGAAGAGGCTCTTTAGCTATGGTAAGCAGCTCTTCTAGGAGAAGGACACTCCAAAATCAAACCATTGTTCTCTAGTCTTGGGTAGTACCATAGTCTCTGTACCATGGTCTTCCACTGTCTTGGGTTAGAGTTTTCTTGCTTGAGGGTACACTCGAGCGCACTTTTCTATCTTATTTCTCTTCCTCTTGTTTTTATTAAATTTTGTATGGTTTATATATGAAATGTTTATATTAATGTTACTTTTCCTGAAATATTTTATTTTTCGTTTTTTCCTTTCCTCACTGGGCTATTTTCCCTGTTGGAGTCCCTGGGCTTATAGCATGCTGCTTTTCCAACTAGGGTTGTAGCTTAGCAAATAATAATAATAATAATAATAATAATAATAATAAAAGATTTCCGTTCCCTTGGACATAACACAGTCAAATTATGCACCTCCAAACTAATGGATTTTCTCCTGAGGTTTTCACGAAGAGATTCACACTAGAACTCAATGGGGAATTTATTCTCCATTTGATTACTTCTTCTTTCTCGTTATTTATCAACTTCAGATTTCAATCATATAGGCCTATCTGCATAAGAGTTGTAGTGGACTATTAGAAAAGTACCCTACTTGTAGCGTTTGGTATCTCACGATCCTTGAGAACTGTCTCTGGGGCATTGTCACTGTCCCTTGCCTCTGCCATTCATGAGAGGCATTTAAACCTTTGAAGATTAACTGTAATCATTATTGCAAAGGATGTCTCTCTCTCTCTCTCTCTCTCTCTCTCTCTCTCTCTCTCTCTCTCTCTCTCATCTAAAATCTAATATAAATACCCAGCTGGTTACGAAATTATACAACGAATTATTATCATTATAAGCTAGGCTACAACCCTAGTTGGAAAAGCAAGATGCTATAAGCCCAAGGGCTCCAACAGGGAAAAATAGCAGAGTACATTGCCAACAACGAAAAAATATATAACGAACATTATCACAACATAACAGTAAACCTATTAAGAGTATAGTCACCAAAAAGCTTAAATGCTTACATCAACCTATATAATAATTACAGCAATAATAATAATAATAAATTCAATGATGATAAGGCAAGTTTTGTTAACAGAATTTTCACACGGCCACGCAGAGAAAAAGTATCACAGCCGGATAACAGAGGAATCCTAAAGGTAATAGCGATAATAACATGGTGTAATAATAGCAAGAGTTGTTATAAAAAAAAGCTAGCGTGTGTAAACATTGTTATTATAGATGATAACAACGATATTGACCATAACGGATAAAGTAATGTTTGAAAAATACAATCCTTTTTTCATTCAGATCCCCAAACAAAGCAGTTCAATTGTGAACGGGTTTGTGTATCGCCATGATCAGCAAAGCTGTACTATTCAGGGCCGCCTATACTAGGTTGGTTTGCTGTGAGCGATCAGACAAAAGGTTCCCACTATCACCAATCCGCATTTAGCCAGCGTGGTGATGAAAACTGGTCAAACCCACAGACATGAATAAGGGCAAGTTTGAGGCCTTTGTCCTGTATTATTATTATCATTATTATTATTATTATCATTATCATTATCATTATTATTACTAGGCAAGCTACAACCCAAATTGGAAAAGCATAACGCTATAAGCCCAAGAGCTACAACAGGGAAAAATAGCCTAGTGAGGAAAGGAGACAAGAGGAGTAATAACAATCAAAATAAAATATTTCAAGAACAGCATCAAC
>NC_090750.1:89795864-89870864 GCF_036898095.1 Palaemon carinicauda
TGGGTAAACTAATAATTACCAAATGACAATAATGTTTATAGCAACTATTGTAAGGATTTCAAAATGACAAAAAACAAATACAGAAAGGAAACTAAAAATAAGAATTTTATCATTTTAACAAGTATAATGTTTGTTACTATGTCGTACAATAAGCCAAGACCCAATGTCAACAGAGATGTTGTTTTACACAGTATTCTAGAAGTTTCATTCCAGCTGTTACAAGTTGTGGAATGATCTTCCTAATCGGGTAGTTGAATCAGTAGAACTTCAAAAGTTCAAAGTTGGAGCAAATGTTTTTATGTTGACCAGGCGGACAATGGTCTTTTTATTGTTTATATATGACATATCTGTTTTTGACGTTGTTAACAGTTTATATAGGACATATCTGCTTTGACGTTGTTACTGTTTTTAGAACGATATTTTGTTAATTTATTCACATCATTCATTTATTTCCTTATTTCCTTTCCTCACTGGGCTATTTTTCCCTGTTGGAGCGCTTGGGCTTATAGCATCTTGCTTTTCCCACTAGGGTTGTAGCTTGGCTAGTAATTATAATAACAATAATAATAATAATAAAGGTAGCTCATGAATGGCAGATGCAAGGAACAGTGACAATGCCCAAGGCCCCTCTTCACAGAAACTAGCACCAGGGAGGGACAGGCAATGGCTGCTAACGACTCAGCAAGTAGTTATATGCCCTCAAAAGCCCCATCCTTAGCTTACAAGGATGGCGAGGTTGCGGATCCTAAAGGAACTATCGAGCTTGAGAGGGTCTCGAACCCCTGTCCAGCATACCGCCCAGTAGAGATGTTAAACTTAAGTTGTTATTATATAAAGAGCAATTTACTTTCGCGAATATATATCATAGAAAGACAACCCGTATGTTAAAGCTATTTCTCCTTTGCTTTTCTATGAACAATTTAAATAAATAATAAATAAATAAACAATAAAAATCATTAAGATGGAAAATGTAATTTTCGACTATAGTCAATTTTTTTTTTGTGAGGCAGATTTGCACCGACTCGCAGGGGTCCCCTTTTAGCTTGGAAAAGTTTCCTGATACCTGATTAGTCGGAAGTATTCGGTCAAAAATACTTTCCGACCAATCAGCTATGAGGAAAATTTCCGAGCTAAAAGAGCATCCCTGCGAGTCGGTGCAAATCTGCCTCACAAAAAAAAAAATTGACTATAGTGGATATGACCTGATATGAGGACTACATTCTGACATATTCAAGCAATAATAAGGAATGCTGTCGAGATGGTATCGCAAGAATACAATTAAACGAGAAAACAATTTTGCGACAAGAACTTGCCTTATTGATGCAATTCTAACAATATAAATGATGACAAACTTTTTATAAGGTGCTTTTGATATTTGCAAATCTGCCTAATCTTTACTGCATCAAATCTGAGGCTTTGAGACAGAGTTCATATCTTGGGATTCTTTGCATCGTTAACAAATTCTTTTGAAATTCTCATCAATAGGTTTTTGATTATTAGATCCGGTAGTTTTTCGGCTTGAATTTCTCCACTTTTTTTTTTTTTTTTTTTTTTTTTTTTTTTTGCTTGTGATTTTTGCATTTGTTTCTGGTGAAAGTATAATACTCAAAATAGAACCACGTGTAATAATTATATGAAAGGTATACACCTAAACACAATCTTAGACTTAAAACGTACTCTAACAGCCGTACAATAACAAATGTAGCCGTTTCTAGTCCACTGCAGGACAAAGGCCTCAAACGTGTTCTTATTCATGTTTGGTGTTTGGGCATTTTCATAGTCACGCTGGCCACTACGAATTGGTGATGATGGGAGACTAATTTGGACATTTTCATAGCCACGCTGGCCACTGCGGATTGGTGATGATGGGACACTAATTTGGACATTTTCATAGCCACGCTGGCCACTGCGGATTGGTGATGATGGGACACTAATTTGGACATTTTCACAGCCACGCTGGCCACTGCGGATTGGTGATGATGGGAGACTAATTTGGACATTTTCACAGCCACGCTGGCCACTGCGGATTGGTGATGATGGGAGACTAATTTGGACATTTTCACAGCCACGCTGGCCACTGCGGATTGGTGATGATGGGAGACTAATTTGGACATTTTCACAGCCACGCTGGCCACTGCGGATTGGTGATGATGGGACACTAATTTGGACATTTTCACAGCCACGCTGGCCACTGCGGATTGGTGATGATGGGACACTAATTTGGACATTTTCACAGCCACGCTGGCCACTGCGGATTGGTGATGATGGGAGACTAATTTGGACATTTTCACAGCCACGCTGGCCACTGTGGATTGGTGATGATGGGAGACTAATTTGGACATTTTCACAGCCACGCTGGCCACTGCGGATTGGTGATGATGGGAGACTAATTTGGACATTTTCACAGCCACGCTGGCCACTGCGGATTGGTGATGATGGGAGACTAATTTGGACATTTTCACAGCCACGCTGGCCACTGCGGATTGGTGATGATGGGAGACTAATTTGGACATTTTCATAGCCACGCTGGCCACTGCGGATTGGTGATGATGGGAGACTAATTTGGACATTTTCATAGCCACGCTGGCCACTGCGGATTGGTGATGATGGAGACTAATTTGGACATTTTCATAGCCACGCTGGCCACTGCGGATTGGTGATGATGGGAGACTAATTTGGACATTTTCACAGCCACGCTGGCCACTGCGGATTGGTGATGATGGGAGACTAATTTGGACATTTTCACAGCCACGCTGGCCACTGCGGATTGGTGATGATGGGAGACTAATTTGGACATTTTCACAGCCACGCTGGCCACTGCGGATTGGTGATGATGGGAGACTAATTTGGACATTTTCACAGCCACGCTGGCCACTGCGGATTGGTGATGATGGGAGACTAATTTGGACATTTTCACAGCCACGCTGGCCCCTGCGGATTGGTGATGATGGGAGACTAATTTGGACATTTTCACAGCCACGCTGGCCCCTGCGGATTGGTGATGATGGGAGACTAATTTGGACATTTTCACAGCCACGCTGGCCACTGCGGATTGGTGATGATGGGAGACTAATTTGGACATTTTCACAGCCACGCTGGCCACTGCGGATTGGTGATGATGGGAGACTAATTTGGACATTTTCACAGCCACGCTGGCCACTGCGGATTGGTGATGATGGGAGACTAATTTGGACATTTTCATAGCCACGCTGGCCACTGTGCATTGGTGACGGTGGGAGACTTTAGTCTGATCGCTATACAGCAACAAATCTATAGCATGGGTGGCCGGACTAAGAACAGCATTGCTGATTATGGCGATACTCAACCCTTTCACCAAATTAAGGTATCACCACTCAGAACGGGAATAGTTATACACATGCACACAATCTTGAGACATTTTAAAACAGACTATTTGTTCTAATTCTCTCTAAAACGAAAGTATTTCCTACTTTAAGCTGTACTTCAAAAGTTCAAAGTTGCAGCAAATGTTTTTATGTTGAACAGGCTGACATGAGTCTTTCAATAGTTTGTATATGACATATCTGTTTTGATGTTACTGTTTTAAAAAATAGTTTATTGTTAATTTTTTCTCATATCGTTTATTTTATTTCCTGATTTCCTTTCCTCACTTGGCTATTTTTCCCTATCGGAGCCATTGGGCTTATAGCATCTTGCTTCCCCAACTAGGGTAGTAGCTTAGCTAATAATAATAATAATAATAATAATAATAATGCAACAACAATAATAATAATAATACAACAAAAATAATAATAATAATAATAATAATAATAATAATAATAATAATAATAATAACAATAATACTGATCACACTATACGAACATCTGTCAATCATTCAAATCTTGTAAAAACCTGGCCCTTAAGAAACTCCGTTCTCCTTATCGAACACATCTCTGTAAAATTTCAAATCGTCCGAACCAATTACTCTCTAAAAATCTTGACATTTTACTTCACACAACCTCATCTTTCGATCTGGACAGAGGCTACTTCAACTGACCAGGAGGTAGCGTGCTTGCCTGCCGGCGGCAATCTCCAGCCGGATTAACTTCGATCATTGTGATTGACCAAAGTCCCCCCCCAATAGCACAGGCTATGTAATTGACTTCTTGAATGCCAGAAAACTGCATTTTTCGCCGTTGCTTCTGGCGGGGGTCAATTCTCGCAACGATGCCGAGCGATTTAGAAAGGTTCCCGGATGCGTTGCTAAATCGGGTGCTAGGCGCCGTGAAATGCGCTGAGAGGCAGTGAGCGGTTGAGTGTCATTTTTTTGAAAGACTATACTAGAATTAGATTTTTTTTCTGGGAGCTGTTGAAAATTTAGAAATTTAATAGGGTCGATGTATGTATGTATGTATGTGTATATATATATATATATATATATATAGTAGCCGTCAAAAATTTAGAAATCTAATAGGGTCTATGTATGTATGTATGTATGTATGTATATATATATATATATATATATGGATGAAAATCAACACAATATCATGATCAGATAGAAATAAATTTTTATCTCATACCGGGATCGAATCCTAGCCCCTTCAAATGAAAGGCCAGGTCGCTTCCAACCATTCCACCAGAGGCTAAAAAGAAGAAGTAGGAACCTAATTGCTAACTGCAATACAAGATTTACTTACAAATATGTAAGCAGGTATATATATACCGTGCATATATATACATACATGAATTTATATACATACACATTTGTTAAATAATGACCTTGTCTTCTGAATAAATATTTGTTATTTTTTAATCTGTATAGTTGACAACATACTTGTTAATAATTATTTTTACAATTCTTAAAGTAATTCAGACCTAACTACATGCTCAAATAGAAAATATTGATTATTTTCATCATATTGTTCTGTAAGTTCAGACATAACACCGTCTGCGGCTTCTGTGAAATGTGGAGAGAGAGAGAGAGAGAGAGAGAGAGAGAGAGAGAGAGAGAGAAAATTGGAAGGTCACTTTTCATAATTCAAGTATTTATCAGCATATTTAGACCTTGGTATTCACTATATTCATAGTGCAATCGTAAGTCTAAGAAATACCTCAATATTCTTAATATGCTTTTCTCTATGAGACGTGTATAAAAGTATATATATATATATATATATACATATATATATATATATATACATATATATATATATATATATATACATACATACATATATATATATATATATATATAAATCCATATATATGCATATATTTCCTTATATAGATGTGTTTTATATATACATATAATTTTGCTTATGTATCTATATGGATAAGGCTACTTTTATTGATATAAAGAAATTGTATTGAAAGTCAAAACAAGAATTTACCGGTCACCAGAGATGACCCTTTTTTGGCAGGTGTCTAATGAGGTTTCATCTCCGCCACGTAAACACATGATAACAGCTCAGGTACCCGGTAAGGGAGCGTCATTGTTCTATAAGTCACTATATGTATGTTCGTACGTTTACTGTACCTATAAAATGTAAAGAAACCTCTCTCAATAAATCAGTCCTCTGAAGAAGTATCACGAAACTAGTCAGGACTTAATCTTATACTTCATATTTTCATTTCTCCTGTGGTTCTTCTGCATTTGAGCATCACACGTTTCATTGTGATTTTTACATATATATATATATATATATATATATATAATGTATATATATATATATATATATAATGTATATATATACATATATATATACATATATATATATATATATATATATAATGTATATATATATATATATATGTATATATATACTGTATATACACACGAGTATGTATATATGCGTACACAAATGCTATAATTGTTATTTAGGACTTGCAAATTCTTTTCTATTTAGTAATCAATTGGCAAAATAATCTTAAAAATCTTTAAAGATACATTTTAGGATTTCTTTAGTTAATCTGTGATAGATAATTAAAAGGCTATTTGTATACATATGCTAACCTTCTATTCACATTTAATTCTACATCATTACCTAATATAGCAATACAGCACATTCCTGTTTTTATAATACATCAAATACAGCTTCAACTATCTCCATTTACCTTCGCTCAGTTTCGACCATCTAAAACCACACTGTCAATAATCTACTTTTCTTTCGTGTTTCGTGATCTAAAAACAACGTAAACGCCCAATCTCTCTCTCTCTCTCTCTCTCTCTCTCTCTCTCTCTCTCTCTCTCCTACAGCTTCACCTAATTTCCCCTTCTCTCTGTCTCTCCATTCCCTAAACTCCCATACCCTGGGGTTTATCAGATAACATCGCCAATGCAGCCAGATAGGACCCCTCTCCTATTCTCCCCCCTACCCCGTCTTACTCTAGACTACCCATCCTATCCTACCTGCAGAAGCCCTTAGGGGATATTAGGTGTGTGTGGCCCTTATTGGGTTTAGGGAGAGGAGGGGAAGGGCTAGGATGGTTAGACGTTGAGGAAAATAAGGAGTGGGGTAGTAGAATCACCACCGGCTGACTTCCATCTCTCGTGGACTTCACTGTGTACTTTCGCATTTGCCAGAATTTTTAGTAGTTTTATCTGATCATAGATGTCGCTGGCATCAACTTCAAAACACGATTATGCAAGAGATGGATTTGTGTTATTTTTTAATTGGGATTGGAAAGAGCTCGTTATTAAAGTGGCCTTTATGTCAACACTAGCTTTTGTTCTTTTGAGCAGGCCCGTAAAAAAGGTGACTGAGAACAGGTATTGTTTATACTTCACGGTGGTTCATTCAGTCTTTTGTCTTCATTCATTCAAGTTTTGGCTGGATTTAAAAATGGATTCAACTTGCATTCTTGAATCAGAATTTAATTTATTTTATTCAAATGCTATTTATGGTTAATATATACAAAATTCTCTCTCTCTCTCTCTCTCTCTCTCTCTCTCTCTCTCTCTCTCTCTGTTACAAAGGTCATTTGTATCATTTGACGGATATTCGCATGGTCTTTTATTCTGAAATTTTCGTGTTTTCTGTATATTCCTTAGTATTAAAATATTTTGAACATATACACTCCTTGTGAGCGCGAAAAACACAAACATTGTATGTGTGTATGTATGTATGTATGTATATATATATATATATATTTGTATGTATGTATGTATGTATGTATGTATGTATATATATATATATATATATATATCGTCTCCTCCTACGCCTATCGACGTAAAGGGCCTCGGTTAGATTTCGCTAATTGTCTCTCTCTCTCTCTCTCTCTCTCTCTCTCTCTCTCTCTTTATACATACACATACATAAATACATATATACATATATATACATACATACATATATATATATATATATATATACAGTATATTTATATGTATATATGTTATAGTTTTAATAGTACAATAGAGGAGAGAGAGAGAGAGAGAGAGAGAGAGAGAGAGAGAGACATTCCTCAAAAGAAATTAAAGGTTCGTTAATTAAGATACGGACAATTACTTCAACGGAATCTTTAGGGCAACGGCAGAGTCAAACATTTCATTATAACGTAAATTAGTGACCAGCGCGAAACTCATTACGCAAAATTACCCCCCCTCTCTCTCTCTCTCTCTCTCTCTCTCTCTTTCTTTTCCCAATGTTTTTGTTATTTTGCCATTATTAAACTAATTTCATATTTAATTTATTTATAATTATGTACATCTCTCTCTCTCTCTCTCTCTCTCTCTCTCTCTCTCTCTCTCTCTTATCTTTTCCCAATGTTTTTGTTATTTTGCCATTGTTAAACTAATTTCCTATTTTAATTTTTTTATTATTATGTACATCTCTCTCTCTCTCTCTCTCTCTCTCTCTCTCTCTCTCTTCCCAATGTTTTTGTTATTTTGCCATTATTAAACTAATTTCATATTTAATTTATTTATTATTATGTACATCTCTCTCTCTCTCTCTCTCTCTCTCTCTCTCTCTCTCTCTCTCCTTTTTCCCAATGTTTTCGTTATTTTGCCGTTGTTGAACTAATTTCCTATTTTAATTTTTTCATTATTATGTACATTTCTCTCTCTCTCTCTCTCTCTCTCTCTCTCTCTCTCTCCCTCTCTCTCTCTTCTTTTCCAATGGTTTTGTTATTTTGCCATTGATAAACTAATTTCCTATTTTAATTTTTTTATTATTATGTACATTTCTCTCTCTCTCTCTCTCTCTCTCTCTCTCTCTCTCTCTCTCTCTTCTTTTCCCAATTGTCTTGTTATTTTGCCATTGATAAACTAATTTCCTATTTTAATTTTTTTATTATTATGTACATCTCTCTCTCTCTCTCTCTCTCTCTCTCTCTCTCTCTCTCTCTCTTCTTTTCCCAATGCTTTTGTTATTTTGCCATTGTTAAATTAATTTCCTATTTTATTTTTTGTTATTATGTACATTCTCTCTCTCTCTCTCTCTCTCTCTCTCTCTCTCTCTCTGTAAGGCGCTGGCTAATAATGCTTTTAATTGGTTATGTGTTATTCAGAAAATGTCACCGCAAGAGAGAGAGAATGTATAAAATAATAAAAAAAGGAAAATAGGAAATTAGTAAAACAGCAATGGCAAAATAACAAAAGCATTGGGAAAAGGAGAGAGAGAGAGAGAGAGAGAGAGAGAGAGAGAGAGTTGTACATAATAATAAAAAAGGAGAATAGGAAATTAGTTTTACAATGGTAAAATAACAAATACATTGATAAAAGGAGAGAGAGAGAGAGAGAGAGAGAGAGAGAGAGAGAGAGAAAATGTATAAAATAAAAAAGGAGAATAGGAAATTAGTTTTACAATGGCAAAATAACAAAAGTGAGAGAGAGAGAGAGAGAGAGAGAGAGAGAGAGAGAGAGAGAGAGAACATCGCAATAAAAATTTACATAACAAGAAGAAAGTAAAATATAAAAAACTAAATAGAAGTAAAGAGAGAAAAATCAAAATAAGACCAACTGAACTAGACATTAAAGTCACTCCCAAAAGACCTACAAATTCATATATCCCTAGACACAATCACTCTTTGTCCTTCCCATCTGTACTTTCACTTATGTCCAAATTCAGAATTTTCTTTTTAATAATGATCCTTGATGATTATAGTTATTGACGCCTTTACAAAGTATCTCAAAGAATTTTTTCTTTTTAAAGCAAATTATGAATCTTGTTTCTGAGAATCTCAGCTGACGCAAGAACCAAATGCTCTCGAATGTGAAAGTGTTATTGAGTAAAATCTATAATTTCAATATTTTTCTATGTTTATTTTGTTTTCCCTTATATTCAAATTATTATTATTACTATTATTATTATTATTACTAAACCCTAAGCTACAACCCTAGTTGGAAAAGCAGAATGCTATAAGCCCAGGGGCCCCAACAGGGAAAATAGCCCAGTGAGGAAAGGAAATAAGGAAAAATAAAATATCTTAAGAATAGTAACAACATTAAAATAAATATTTCCTATATAAACCATAAAAACTTTAACAAAACAAGAGGAAGAGAAACTAGATAGAACAGTGTGCCTGAGTGTACCCTCAAGCAAGAGAACTCTAACCCAAGACAGTGGAAGACCATGGTACAGAGGCTATGGAACTACCCAAGACTAGAGAACAATGGTTTGATTTTGGAGTGCCCTTCTCCTAGAAGAGCTGCTTACCATAGCTGAAGAGTCTCTTCTACCCTTACCAAGAGGAAAGTAGCCACTGAACAATTACAGTACAGTAGTTAACCCCTTTGGTGAAGAAGAATTGCAACTCTAATAAGACAAATTGCTCTTCATATATATACAAAAACAACAACAACAAATGCAGCCATTTCTAGTTCACTGCAGGACAAAGGCCCCAGACATGTCTTTGTTCATGTCTGGAGTCTGACCAGTTTTCATCACCACGTTGGCCACTGCGGATTGGTGATGGGTGGAGATTTTAGTCTGATCGCTCATAGCAAACCAACCTAGTACGGGTGTACCTGGCTAGTACAGCTGATCATGGTGATACGCAAACTCTTTCACTACATTAAGATATACCCATTCAGAAATTATATATATATATATATATATATATGTATGTATGTATATATATACATATATATATGTATGTATATATGTATGTATATATATATATATATATATATACATATATATATATATATATATATAATTGGAAAATACGTACTATGTTAAAGTTTGAGAAAGCCAAAGTTCAATAAAAAGCAAAGAAATTATTGTTACAAAGTTGTCAATAAATAAATTCTTGTTAAAGATTATTAATCATATTTTTATCTTATCTTATGCTTTACTCTTCTTATTTTTACTGAACGATTAATAACTGAATTATCAATTGATACTGATATTGCTTTAAACGCAGGAGCCACAGCAGCACCAAAAAAAAAAAGAAAGAAAAAAAATAGATAAAAAAGAAAATGGAAGTAACATAAAATATAATGAAAGGAAAACGAAATAAAAAAAAAATATTGCAATAAAACTTTACATAATATGAAAGAAAATTAAAATAGAAAATGAGTTACGCAAAGGCAAACTATACATACGTAAAGAAAAAAAAACTCAAAATAAGAACAAAGTAAAAAATATAACAAAAACTAATAATGATAAAAAGAAAACAAGAATGAGAAAAACTTAATGTTCCTAATTTTCCGCTTGGGATGCTGGAGTCATCTTCTGTGCGCGAAAAAAAAGCGCCTCTGTTTAGAGTTTAATCTGAAGAAAAAAGTATTTCACCATTCAGCAGTAGAATTGACCTTACAAAATTACACCTAAAATTTCTCGCATGATTACCTCCGCCAACGAAGTTGGAAGGAGGTTATGTTTTACCCCCCCGTGTCAGTGTTTGTTTGTGAACAGCTTCCGGGCTACATTTTTAACCGTAGAGTAATGAACCTTGCAAGGATTAACTGTTATGTAAAAAGCTGGAAACGATTACATTTTGCAAGGTCGAGGTCAAAGGTCAAAGTCACGGTCGAGAAGTAAGCTGCCGCGGCGGAGGTCTGCGCTCTACTGAGTGCCCCTCTAGTTTATTATTTTTCAGTAATCTGTACATTTTTGGTCATTTAAAGGTCCTTATTGCCAAACCCATCCTGTAACATACTTGTCCAAATAAGTTTATTTTCGATATTTCCCAGTTTTGCATGAGTACAAATTTTCGTCCAGCCTCAATTGGTCTTATCTAAATACCTTTTAAACTAACATATCCATATACTATCATCCATCCCTATAGTCTCCCTAAAACTATAATTTCGTTCATAACGTATAATAATATTAATAATCTTTTATTAACGTGCGTTCTTCCCAGTTAACTACTGCACTGTAATTGTTCAGTGGCTACTTTCTTCTTGGTAAGGGTAGAAGAGACTCTTTAGCTATGGTAAGCAGCTCTTCTAGGAGAAGGACACTCCAAAATCAAACCATTGTTCTCTATTCTTGGGTAGTGGCATAGCCTCTGTACCATGGTCTTCCACTGCCTTGGGTTAGAGTTCTCTTGCCTGAGGGTACACACGGCCACACTTTTCTATCTAGTTTCTCTTCCTCTTGTTTTGTTAAAGGTTTTATAGTTTAAATAGGGAATATTTGTTTTAATATTGTTGCTGTTCTGTAAATATTTTATTTTTCTTTATTTCCTTTCCTCACTGGGCTATTTTCCCTGTTGGGGCCCCTGGCCTTATAGCATCCTGCTTTTCCAACCAGGGTTGTAGCTTAGGGTTTAATAATAATAATAATAATTTACATGGGGCTAAGCACGGTTACCTTCTTTTGGGGGACTTAATCCCTGCAAGTTTCATTACCCTACGATTAAAACTGTGGCCAGGAAGCTGCTTACAAACAAACACACATACAAGGGGTAAAACGTAACCTCCTTCCAACTTCGTTGGCGGAGGTCATGAAAGTATGTTGTTGTTGTTTTAATGTTTTTATGTTGACCAGGCTGACATGAGTCTTTTGATTGTTTATATATGATATATATGTTTTTGACGTTGTTAATAGTTTATATACGACATATCTGTTTTGACGCTGTTACTGTTTTTAGAATATAGTTAATTTATTCTCATCATTTATTTATTTCCTTATTTCCTTTCCTCACCGGGCTATTTTTCCCTGTTGGAGCCCTTGGGCTTATAGCATCTTGCTTTTCCAACTAGGGTTGTAGCTTGGCTAGTAATAATAATAATAATAATAATAATAATAGTAATAATAATGGGCGGTCAAGTCATCTTGTTTTCCATGTACTTGATTATATAACAGACAGGAAAATCCTCTTTTTAACTTAGTGACCAACTTTAAGAATTATAAATCCACATTTCTCTTATTTTATCACCCCACATTATATCTACCTATAGAGAAACTTGCTTTTTCTAAAGTACGGAAAAAAGCTGTTTTGTCGTAGAACACTCTCCGGTCTTCGTCAGTTGATTACCCGATTAAGAATTCATGTAGGGCCATTTCACGGTTTACTGCCAATCGCGACCCGAGTGGGATGACTTGTAGAGAGGATTCCGTGTTTTTACCTCCGCCTAAAAGTTGGAAGGAGGTTATGTTTTCGCCCCCTGTTGGTGTGTGTGTGTGTGTGTTTGTGTGAACAACTTCCTGGCCACAATTTAAATCGTTGAGTAATGAAACTTGCAGGGATTAACTGTTATGGAAAAAACTGGAAATGATTAAATTTTGGAAGGTCAAGGTCCAAGGTCACGGTCATGGTTAAGCAAAATATCCAACACACACACATATACATATACATACACACACACACACACACATATATATATATATATATATATATATATATATATATATATATATATATATATATATATATATATATTGCAGTATATATTTTTTTAAATTGCTCTAACAGCCTTAATTTTTGTCATAGAGAGGTCAGGTTGGTCTCATTCTCTTGGAAAATGCCTGAATTTTTTCAAAAAATTATCAAAAATATGCAAAAAATAATTTTTATAGCCTTTTTTTACAAGGACGTATCGGTACGTCCATGGGGGTAAAGGGATGGCTTTTGTGAAACGTACCGGTATGTCCTTTGGGGGTAAAAGGGTTAAAGTGTCCGATAAGGTTTGTTGTAAGTCTGGTTTCCTTTTGGACATACCTCGCAGTCAATCCCTTGATAAGTACCAAAATTACAGACGCTATTGCATTTATGAATCAATGTTTCCAATCTTTTCTTGACCAGGTGGACATGAGTCTTTTTATAGTTTATATATGACATATTTGTTTTTGACGTTGTTAATAGTTTATACATGACATATCTGTTTTGACGTTGTTACTTTTTTTAGATTGATTTATTCTCTTCATTTGTTTATTTCCTTATTTCCTTTCCTCACTGGGCTATTTTTCCCTGTTGGAGCCCCTGGGCTTATAGCACTTTGCTTTTCCAACTAGGGTTGTAGCTTGGACAGTAATAATAATAATAATAATATATATATATATATATATATATATATATATATATATATATATATATATGAATGTATGTATGTATGATGACTGTCACTTTGAATCCCAAACCATCTTCATCCCGATGAATTATATAATGTGTAATTGTTGGAGCCGCAGACCTCTACTAAGACGAAAACTAAGAAGAAAAAGTAATAAACAGATGTAGCGATAACCTTCTTTAATTTTAAATCAATCGTGAAATATTGATTACGAATCACATTACATATTACGAAACGCTCAACGACAAAAATCATACAAGTATGGAACGAATGTTTGGTATCATACCGCTCACCATACAGACCTTGCCAACAATGCAGGCAAGTATTATCCTCGAGTTACCAGGCAACAATGCTATTGCAAGACTCGACCCTTTAAGAATTATTCAGTAACAATGCACCTTAGAGATTCAGCTCAACAAGGCCAAGAACTGCCTTGAATAGAAAAGGTTAGAGTAAGAAAACAGTTTTCTGGTTTTCTTTGCAGAACTGTTAAGCCTGTTCAAACAGTTCATTGTGATCTTTGATTAGAGTTAAGACTGTCGAAACAGTGAGCTCGCTGACCGTTCGTGGGGAAAAGGAAACACTGTACCAGTCTTGTATTAATCTGCGAGTCATTGCCCATTTCACAGATAATCGTCCTGAGAAATCTTATTGTGTAATTTGTTTTGCTAAACAGACTAACTGATGCAAGGCTTCTTTGAAGATTTAAAGGTCACTTAAGAATAGCAGTGACAATACCATAGCATGATAATGCTCTAGAGACTGACCATATACAGTATATAGAAAATCAGCGGCCCAAGCCACCTCTCAAACCCAAGGGCTCCAAAAGGGAAAATATCCCAATGAAGAAATCAAATAAGGAGACAGATAGCGTACCCTCAAGGAAGTGAACTCTAAGCAAGGAACTTTCGTACTAAGTATTTGCTTTACGTCACTGATTAAACGCTTATCTTATAAATAAATAGGGAAATATATCAAAATATGTCAACAACATAATGAAAGGAGATGAAAAAGAAAAAGCGAGAAGAGGCATCAGCCAAGTAGGATTACCCATATGGTCAGAGTCAAAGATGAGACACATCCTGCAATATATGGGACGAAGAATAGGTTAGGAAGTCGTTTGTTAGAGGGACCAAGTTGTGCTATAATGGCAGCATTGAATCTAAGGCGCTTTTTCCTGTTCTCCGAGCGTTTCTTGCGTCTTCGAAACGGTTTAAAGGTTTAAAGGCCACTCAGGAATGGCAGGGGCAAGGGACAGTGACATTGCCCTATCCAGTAGGACAATGCCCTAGAGACTGACCATATATACATATGATCAGCGCCCTAGACCCCTCTCCACCCAAGCTAGGACCAAGGAGGGCCAGGCAATGGCTACTGATGACTCAGCAGATGGCTCCCCCAAAACCCCCATCCTTACCTCACAAGGATGGTGAGGTTGCAGACTCGAACCCCAGTCTGGCATTCACCAGTTAACCAAGCTAGGACCAAGGAGGGCCAGGCAATGGCTGCTGATGACTCAACAGATAGACATATAGGCTTCCCAAAATCCCTAATCCTTAGCTCAAAAGGATGGTGAGGTTGCAGACTCGAACCCCAGTCTGGCCTTCACTAGTTTACCAAGCTAGGACCAAGGAGGGCCATGCAATGGCTGCTGATGACTAAACAGATAAACATAACCTATAGGCTCCCCTAAATCCCCAATCCTTAGCTCACAAAGATGGTGAAGACTTGAACCCCAGTCTGGCCTTCACTAGTTTACCAAGCTAGGACCAAGGAGGGCCAGGCAATGGCTGCTGATGACTAAACAGATAAACATAACCTATAGGCTCCCCTAAATCCCCAATCCTTAGCTCACAAAGATGGTGAAGACTTGAACCCCAGTCTGGCATTCACCAGTTAACCAAGCTGTGACCAAGGAGGGCCAGGCAATGGCTGCTGATGACTAAACAGATAGACATATAGGCTTCCCCAAAAACCCCCATCCTTAGCTCACAAGGATAGTGAGGTTGCAGACCCGACCCCAAAAACACCCATCCTTAGCTCACAAGGATAGTGAGGATGCAGACCCGAACCCCAGCCTGGCCTTCACTAGTTTACCAAGCTAGGACCAAGGAGGGCCTGGCAATAGCTGCTGATGACTCAACAGAAAGACATACAGGCTCTCCAAAACAACCCCCTCCTTAGCTCACAAGGATGGTGAGGTTGCAGACCCGAACCCCAGTCTGGCATTCACCAGTTATGAACGTTACCACATCGGCCACCTTTTCACTGATTCATTCAAGGTCTATGGACCCAAGGGTCACTGACCTTCCTTGCCCCGGTTCGTTTGCTTTTGTGTTATCTGCACTGCGACTTAACCTCATACGTAGACCAGAAGATCAGATGAGTCCAGGCTCCCTGTGGAGCCAGATCTTGTTTGAAGGAATTTTTAATTAAATGCAGGTGGTGAAAGACATTCTTATGATTTCTGGAGAACTCTTGGACCATTGGGATAGATTTTTTTGTGTGATTGAGAAGCAAAAAAGAAATCAGATGGTATTGTGGATGGGATAAAAAATTTAAAGCAAAAATATAAAAGAAACGTGTATATTTATATGCAAATTTTGAACTAAAGTGGCAATGCCTGATTATCTATCGTGAAATTAAAGTCGAGATTCTCTAGCTATGGTAAGCAGCTCTTCTTCGAGATGGACACTCAAAAATCAAACCATTGTTTGCCTAGTTGGAAAAGCAAGATGCTATTAGCCCAGGGGCTCCAACAGGGAAAGTAGACCAGTGAGGAAAGGAAACAAGGAAAAATCAAATATTTTTAAGAATAGTAACAGCATTAAAATAAATATTTCCAGAATAAATTATAAAAACTTTAACAAGACAAGATGACGTGAAATAAGATAGAATAGTGTGCCCGAGTGTACGCTTAAGCAAGAGAACTCTAACCCAAGACAGTGGAAGACCATGCTACAGAGGCTATGTCATTACCCAAGACTAGAGAACAATGGATTGATTTTGGAGTGTCCTTCTAGAAGAGCTGCTTATTCGCAAGAATTTACCGGTTAAGATCATGCTGTATAAGATTACACGAAGTAAAACAAATACCAGAAAATAAATTGAAAAAATCTGATAGCAATTAACTAAATTTGTGTATTGATTATAACAACATATATTCCTAAGTCCCTTTTTTTAAAGGTTTAATGGCCAGTCATGAATGGCAGAGGCAAGGGCCAGTGATATTGCCCTATCGAGTAGGACAATGCCCTAGAGACTGACCATATATACATATGATCAGCACCAAAGCCCGCACTCCACCCAAGCTGGGACCAAGGCGTGCCAGGCAATGGCTGCTGATGACTCAGCAGATAGATCTATAGGCTCCCCGAAAACTCCCGATCCTTAGCTCACAAGGATGGTGAGGTTGCAGCAGCTAAAGAAACCAATGAGTATGAGCGGGACTCGAACCCCAGTCAGGCGTTCACCAGTCAGGGACGTTACCACATCGGCCACTTTTTTCTCTTTTCCAAGACAGCAACAGTTACTAAAGGTGGTAATTTTATTTATTGGCGTGGCACCACTGCGCAGGCGCCGAGTGACGAATATATTAGACTTTTATGGGACATGAAATGGCTGCCCCTAAGGGAAAGAAAGGTGAAGATATGTTTTTTAAAAAAACTTCCAGTTCCTTCAGGTACTACTGGGAGACCTGCCTTTGCTTTGTCTTGTTCAAGTATTCTACTGCAGGACTAGGAGTTCAGTCTGCTTGTTGTTGTTGTTGTTATTATTTTCTCTTGATGGAGGTAAAGGCACCTTGCAAAACAAGATACGTTGACTTAGAATAGTAACATTTGCCGCACATTAGATCATGAAGGTTGTGGTGCTTTGCAAAATAAGATACTTCAAGAATCTTCTCAATTTAGAAATAATAGATAATTCTCTATCTAGAAATAGTAGACAATTCTCAATCTAGAAATAGTAGAGAATTCTCAATCTAAAAATAGTAGACAATTCTTAATCTAGAAATAGTAGACAATTCTCATTCTAGAAATAGTAGACAATTCTCAATCTAGAAATAGTAGAGAATTCTCAATCTAAAAATAGTAGACAATTCTTAATCTAGAAATAGTAGACAATTCTCATTCTAGAAATAGTAGACAATTCTCAATCTAGAAATAGTAGAGAATTCTCAATCTATAAATAGTAGACAATTCTCAATCTAGAAATAGCAGACAATTCTCATTCTAGAAATAGTAGACAATTCTCAATCTAGAAATAGTAGACAATTCTCAATCTAGAAATAGTACACAATTCTAAATCTAGAAATAGTAGACAATTCTCATTCTAGAAATAGTACACAATTCTCATTCTAGAAATAGTAGACAATTCTCAATCTAGAAATAGTACACAATTCTCATTCTAGAAATAGTAGACAATTCTCAATCTAAAAATAGTACACAATTCTCATTCTAGAAATAGTAGACAATTCTCAATCTAGAAATAGCAGACAATTCTCATTCTAGAAATAGTAGACAATTCTCAATCTAGAAATAGTAGACAATTCTCATTCTAGAAATAGTACACAATTCTAAATCTAGAAATAGTAGACAATTCTCATTCTAGAAATAGTACACAATTCTAAATCTAGAAATAGCAGACAATTCTCATTCTAGAAATAGTACACAATTCTAAATCTAGAAATAGTAGACAATTCTCATTCTAGAAATAGTACACAATTCTAAATCTAGAAATAGTAGACAATTCTCATTCTAGAAATAGCAGACAATTCTCATTCTAGAAATAGTAGACAATTCTCAATCTAGAAATAGTAGACAATTCTCAATCTAGAAATAGTACACAATTCTAAATCTAGAAATAGTACACAATTCTAAATCTAGAAATAGCAGACAATTCTCTTTCTAGAAATAGTAGACAATTCTCAATCTAGAAATAGCAGACAATTCTCAATCTAGAAATAGTAGACAATTCTCAATCTAGAAATAGTAGACAATTCTAAATCTAGAAATACTAGACAATTCTCAATCTAGAAATAGTAGACAATTCTCAATCTAGAAATAGTAGACAATTCTAAATCTAGAAATACTAGACAATTCTCAATCTAGAAACGAATGATATCAAGGACCTCACAAACCTATTGACCCTACAGTTTGTGACGCCCATTCTTCATTGTACAACTTCAATGTAAACGTTCCCTGATTATACAAAAATGCAAATGAAAAAAATAAGAAATGGGAAGCGGTTCTTGTAGTTATCTTTCTTCGTCTGTTAGTCGAAACCTGATTCATCTCCCATCTTTGGGCAGTGCCTTGTGTTAAGGGGGGGGGGGGTTTACCAATTGCAGTCCAGTGCAGCGGAAATAACTTTTTTTTTTTCGTATAAAAAGTCGATGAGTTTAATTTCCATTTTTAATTAGGTTTTGATCTACGTGATAAAGGAACATTAAGTTCAGAGGCGCATTAGCCGTTCTTGGCAATGTACAGTTGGACGCAGGAATTCACGGTCCAGCTCGTACAGTTCAACACAGAAATCCCTCTCTAAATGTTTAAACAAATTAGCTCCAACCAAGAGTAAAAGACTAGTCCATCCGCGGAGACTCAATTTGCTCTTTGGTAGAGCGATTTAGTTTAAGTATTTAGAGAATTTCTATGATCTTGTCTAACTTATTCTTATATTCGTTTACCCTGTTACTGTTCGCTACACCCACTGGAAATCTGTTCCACGTATTTTCTATTTTACGTGTAAAGAAAATACCACATTGAGTGGAGATAAATCTTTTCAACCCCAGTTTGTATCCGTTACCTCTGGAATGATTTTTGCTAAACGTGAAGAGGTTGATGTAGTATACATTTGTTATTCCTTCAAGAGTATTGAGAGAGAGAGAGAGAGAGAGATCAAACAAATTAATCTACACGAGAGAGAGAGAGAGAGAGAGAGAGAGAGAGAGAGAGAGAGAGAGAGAGAGAGATCCAATTTATTTACGAGAGAGAGAGAGAGAGAGAGAGAGAGAGAGAGTCAAAGTCAAAGTCAAAGTCAAAAACCTTTATTCCATTATAAAATGGTTAGAGAGAGAGAGAGAGAGAGAGAGAGGGAGAGAGATCAAACAAATTAATCTACACGAGAGAGAGAGAGAGAGAGAGAGAGAGAGAGAGAGAGAGAGAGAGAGAGAGAGATCCAATTTATTTACGAGAGAGAGAGAGAGAGAGAAATATATATATATATATATATATATATATATATATATATATATATATATATATATATCTACACTGTTATTACTAGTTTACTCATGAATAAACTGAACATCCAATCTCTATTCAATTAATTGATATGCAAACGAATGCTACATTTCTGCCAGCTGTCTCCTTCAATAGCCTTAATACAGCTGGCAACTCGGAAATGATAATAATGGTTAAATCTGCTTTGGAATTCTCCAAGTACTCGATCCGAAAGCAAACGAGAACCATTAAACGTAGGATCATAACTAGAATTATGATTTATGTTTGGCTGATTTCTTAACGCAAAGTAAATCTCGTTTGTACCGGAACGCAAACATTCTTAAGGCGGTTTCTCGTTGTCTTACGACAATATTGCGAACGTCTTACGACAATCTTACGGACGTCTTACGACAATCTTGCGGACGTCTTACGACAATCTTACGGACGTCTTACGACAATCTTGCAGACGTCTTGCGACAATCTTACGGACGTCTTACGACAATCTTGCGGACGTCTTACGACAATCTTACGGACGTCTTACGACAATCTTGCAGACGTCTTGCGACAATCTTACGGACGTCTTACGACAATCTTGCGGACGTCTTGCGACAATCTTACGGACGTCTTACGACAATCTTGCGGACGTCTTGCGACAATCTTACGAACGTCTTTCAACAATCTTGTGGACGTCTTACGACAATCTTCCTGATGTCTTACGACAATCTTGCGGACGTCTTGTCTTACAACAATCTTGCAGACGTGTTGCGACAATCTTGCGGACGTCTTACGACAATCTTACGGACGTCTTGTCTTACAACAATCTTGCAGACGTGTTGCGACAATCTTGCGGACGTCTTACGACAATCTTACGGACGTCTTACGACAATCTTGCGGACGTCTTGATCCTGAATTTGCATCTAAAAGCTAGTTTAAAGGTCACTCATGAGTGGCTGAAGCCAGGAAGAGGACAATGCCTTAAAGACTCAGCATATTATTATTATTACTTGCTAAGCTACAACCCTATTTGAAAAAGCAGGATGCTATAAGCCAAAGGGCTCCAACAAGGAAAATAGCATAGTGAGGAAAGGATATAAGGAAATAAATAAAATATTTCTAGAACAGTAGTATTATTAAAATAAATCTTTCATATATAAACTATAAAAACTTTAACAAAACAAGAAGAGAAATAAGATAGAACAGTGTGGCCAAGTGTACCCTCAAGCGAGAGAACTATTTCCCAAGAAAGTGGAAGACCATGATACAGAGGCTATGATTCTTCCCAAGACTAGAGAACAATGGTTTGATTTTGAAGCGTCCTTCTCCTAGAAGAGCTGCTTACCATAGCTAAAGAGCCTCTTCTACCCTTACCAAGAGAAAAGTGGCCACTGAACAATTACACTGTGTGCAGTAGTTAATGCCTTGAGAGACGAATTGTTAGGTAACCTCAGTGTTGTCAGGTGTATGAGGACAGAGGAGATATCTGTAAAGAATAGGCCAGACTATTAGGTGTATGTGTAGACAAAGGGAAAATAAACCGTAAACAGAGAGAAAGATCCAATGTAGTACAATCCGGCCAGTCAAAGGACGCAATGTATATATTGTCACTAGGACATTGTCACTATCCTTTGCCTCTGCCATCCATGAGCGACCTTTAAACCACTAAAGTGATATGTAAAACGTCTTGCCAACCATTAAAAACAAAAAAAAAACAAAAATCAGAAGAAACAACACAAAAAACAAAATACTTCAAGATACTTCTCAATATAGCAGGCCAAACTAAACAAACAGACTTTCAAGAATCTGAAATTATTCGCAAATTAGAATCTACTAAATCGTAATAATAATAATAAAAAAAAAAAAAGTTAAAAAGGGCGCAGCCCACCCACGTCCACGGGCGGGTACCATTCAACACCCCTAAGGATGGAAAATCAATTTTGATCGCTCTTCGGCAAATCTTTCTTCCTCTTGATAAAATATTCAGGATTTCGTCTCCGCTTCGCGACGATATAATTCCGAACTGCAGCCTTAGTAAGGGCACGCCTTTGGCACGGTATGAAGACGCATAATGGAACTCTTTTTTTCTATTTTTTATTTATTTTTTATTTGTTTAACCTTTCTTTTAATTCCATTATTTGTATTTACTTATTTTGTTTTTTATTCAAAGAGGATATTATTATTATTATTATTATCATTATTATTATTATTATTATTATTATTACTTGCTAAGCTACAACCCTAATTGGAAAAGCAGATGCTATAAGCCCAGGGGATCCAACAGGGAAAATAGCTCAGTGAGGAAAGGAAACAAAGAGAAATAAAATATTTTAAGAAGAGCAACAACATTAAAATAAATATAAACTATAAAAACTTTAACGAACCAATAGGAAGAGAAATAAGATAGAATAGTGTACCCAAGTGTACCCTCAAGCAAGAGAACTCTAACCCAAAAGACAGTGGAAGACCATGGTACAGAGGCTATGGGACTACCCAAGATTAGAGAACAATGGTTTGATTCTGGAGTTCCCTTCTCCTAGAAGAGCTGCTTACCATAGCTAAAGAGTCTCTTCTACCCTTACAAAGAGAAAAGTGGCCACTGAACAATTACCGTGATGTAAGAAGACTTGTTTGTTATCTCAGTGTTGTCAGGTGTATTGCGAGGATGTCATAAGAGAAAGATAACAATAGTGTTACAGTATTTGCTAATATCCACACAAGCGGGTTTGGGATAATTGCTTACGCACATGCAAAACAAACAGACAAACAACATACATAATGCAAAGCAAACAAACAACACACATACATATATACATACAAAACAAACACACATATGATTGTATTTGCTAATATACTCACGGGTGAAATTGGGATAATTGCACAGCACATGCAAACACCATAAACACACAGACAACAATCATACACACACACACACACACATATATATATATATATATATATATATATATATATATATATGTCATAGCTGTCACTATACAGCTCTGTGTATACGTGTTTTGTTTCAGCATTATTGCATAATGTACTCTCTCTCTCTCTCTCTCTCTCTCTCTCTCTCTCTCTCTCTCTCTCTCTCTCTCTCGTGTAGACGCCCTTAAACTCTCTTCCATAAGTTTGTTTTGAAAGAGCAGGTAACACTTACAATGACATACGAGTTATTTCAGGGCGTATGTTTTCTCTCTTTCATTTTTTAAAAGAAACCTTCACTTTTGAAGCGTGGCTTTTTCATATAACCCGGGTAACGATAAAGACATGTTGAACTAGAAGGGCACTCGGTAGAGCGAAGACCTCCGCCGCAGCAGCTTATTCATCGATCTTTTGCTTGACCTTGACCTTCGACCTTAACATGTATTAATAGGCGTGGATTTTCTTATACTTAATTATGAACATAGTTTGAAGTCTCTGTGACAACGATGTCCAAACTTAGAGCTGATTACGTGACTTGGGAATTTTGCTTGACCTTTGACCTTGACCTTACAAAATTTAATAATTTCCAGCTTTTTACATAACAGTTAATCCCTGCAAGTTTCATTACTCTATGATTAAAATTGTGGCCAGGAAGCTGTTCACAAACAAACACACACACACACACAAACACAGGTTGCTGTGGCCTGATTGGTAACGTTTCTGCCTGGTGTTTGCCAGTCGTAGGTTCGAGTCCCGCTCAGACTCGTTAGTGGCATTAGTGTCTGCAACCATACCATCCTTGTGAGCTAAGGTTGGGGGGTTTGGGGGAGCCTATAGGTCTATCTGCTGAGTCATCAGCAGCCACTGCCTGGCCCTCCTTGGTCCTAGCTTGGGTGGAGAGGAGGCTTGGGCGCTGATTATATAATATATATAGACAGTCTCTAGGGCATTGTCCTGATTGCTAGGGCAATGTCACTGTCCCTTGCATCTGCCATTCATGAGCGACCTTTAAACAAGCATACAACCAGGGCCGGAAACATAACCTCCTTCCAACTTCGTTGGCAAGGGTTAAGAGATACTTAATTGATGCTATAGGATGAAGACAGAGAAGTGTAACATCTTAGTGTTCAATATGTTATGTTCATTAAAGGAAGTGAACATTATACAAAGATTTGAGACTTGTAATTGATTGCATATATACAGTATATAGAGTACAAATATATATTCTATCTAATTTCTCTTCCTCATGTTCTGTTAAAGTTTCTATAGTTTTACATAGGAGATATTTATTTTATTATTCTTAAAATATTTATTTTTTCCTTGTTTCTTTTCCTCACTGTGCTATTTTCCCTGTTGGAGCCCCTGGGCTTATAGCATTCTGCTTCTCCAATTAGGGTTGTAGCTTAGCAATTAATAATAATAATAATAATAATAATAATAATAATAATAATAATAATAATAATAATAATAATAATAATATCAAGTCTACTGTGCTGTCACCTCCTGTTAACACGTATACATACGTATATACTGTACAGGATGTATAATGTATATTTATAAATACATATGTAAATACAAAGTAAGTGTATGTATGTATATATTTATATATACTCGTATTATTATTATTATTATTATTGTTGTTACAACCCTATTTGGAAAAGCAGGATGCTATACGCCCAAGGGCTCCAATAGGGAATAGCCCAGTGAGGAAACGAAATAAGGAAATAAATAAATGATCAGAAAAACAGTAACAACGCCAAAATAACAGTCTGTATGTATGTATGTGTATGTGTGTGCATATATATATATATATATATATATATATATATATATATACATAAATATATATATATATACACACACACACACATATATATATATATATATATATATATATATATATATATATATAATATAAACATATATATATACATACATAGAGACATACACACGACCTTACACGTACCGAGACGTGCCTATCTAAAACCCCAAACCGCAAGAAAGGAAAGCCATAAAGGAAAATCTGAAGTCGGAGATTCATTTGAGAGTTTTATAGTTTTATGTGAGTGCCGGAAGAAAGGACGAGTGAAAAAAAAAAAAAACAGAATGAAGTGAAGAGGACTACGTGCAAGCGATCAAAAGGCTGATTGACATTTGATGGTTTTAGAGAAAAAAAAAATAAAAAATAAAAAAGAAATAAAAAAAAAATAAAAATTGAAACTTCCGTTTTTGGAAAAGGTTTAAAAGGTGTAATAGTGAAATGAGGTCGTAGAAAAAAAAGGAATAGTGGCTTTGTGGTCAAGATTATTTCTAATAAGTATTTTTTTTTTTTGAAATTATCTTAGTACGATTTTGATTAAGCAAAACCAAACCTTTTTTAAACTGATAAAAAAAGTTTTTCTATTTTAAACTTTTTTAAACTGATCAGAAAAAAAGTTTATCTCTATTATGAAATTATTCCAATGCGATTTAGATTAAGCAAAACCAAACTTTTTTTGAAGTGATAAAAAAAAGTATTTTTTTTAAACTGATCAAAATTTAGACAGTTTTTCTTGTAAGAAATCATCTTAATACGATTTAAATTAAGCAAAACCAAATTTTTTTAAAGGGATCAAAAAAGGATTTCTCTATTTTAATTTTTTTTTAAACTCATGAAAAAAAATTCTCTATTGAGAAATTACCTTAATACGATTTAAAACTTAATACGTTTTAAACTGACTAGAAAAATAAATTTTCTTTTTTGTGAAATTATCATACTGCGATTTATATTAGGCAAGAAACCTTTATAAATGGAATTGGAAAATTGTTTTTGAAGGGTTTAAAGGCCGCTCATGAATGGCAGAGGCAGGAGACAGTGACAATGCCCTAGAGACTGACCATATATACATTATTATTATTATTATTATTATTATTATTATTATTAAATGCTAAGCTACAACCCTAGTTGGAAAAGCAGGATGCTATAAGCCAAGGGGCCCCAAAAGGGAAAATAGCCCAGTGAGGAAAGGAAACAAGGAAAAATAGAATATTCTAAGAATAGTAACAACATTGAAATAAATATTTCCTATATAAACTATAAAAACTTTAACAAAACAAAAGGAAGAGAAACTAGATAGAACAGTGTGCCCGAGTGTACCCTTAAGCAAGAAAACTTTAACCCAAGACAGTGGAAGACCATGGTACAGAGGCTATGGCACTACCCAAGACTAGAGAACAATGGTTTGATTTTGGAGTGTCCTTCTCCTAGAAGAGCTGCTTACTATAGCTAAAGAGTCTTTTCTACCCTTACCAAGAGGAAAGTAGCCCCTGAACAATTACATTGTATTAGTTAACCCCTTGGGTGAAGAAGAATTGTTTGATAATCTCAGCGTTGTCAGGTGTATGAGGAAAGAGGAGAATCTGTAAAGAATAGGCCAGACTATTCGATGTCTGTGTAGGCAAAGGGAAAGAACCTTAACCAGAGAGAAAGAACCAATGTAGTACTGTCTGGTCAGTCAAAGGACTCCACAATTCTCTAGCGGTAGTATCTCAACGGCCAAATGGTGCCCTGGCCAACCTACTACCACCAAACCATGCAAACCATGACCTTTTTAAACGGAATAATAAAATTATCTTTAAAGGTTTAAAGGTCGCTCAAGAATGGCAAAGGCCAGGGAGAGTGATAATACCCTTGCAGGACAATGTCCTAGTGACTGACCATGATTAGATATGAGCAGGCCGCTAGTCCGCTCTCCACCCAAGCTAGAACCAGGGAGGACCAGGCACTGGGTGCTGATTACTCATCAGGTAAATCTATAGGCTCTCTAAACTCTCCCATCCTTATTATTATTATTATCATCATTATTATTATTAAAAGGAAATGATAGAAAGGCTATGGCAAAGCCTATGGTTTCAGAACGGTGGCTATATGACCACTAAAAAATTGTGGCACCGGAATTTTTGAGGCAAGACAAATATTCATATTGAATCTTTCACTTCCAAAAAAGTGAATTAATCTTTTTCTATATAGCGTGATTTACTATAAGTACCGAATATTGACACCACTTTTTGGGGGGTTGGTTAAGAGATTAATATCAATTTTTTTTTAATGTACTCATTATAATCAGCAACTGACGGAATAATGAGATAAAATCAGAATTAACAATTTTTATATATATATATATATATATATATATATATATATATATATATATATATATATATGTGTGTGTGTGTGTGTGTGTGTGTGTGTGTGTGTTCTTTCCGGACACGCTAAGCAGTAATGTTAGACGTAGAACTACCAGATTTTTTTCCCGTCCCACGGGTAGGGGGGTGAAAAGGATTAGTCATACCCTGGTGAGAAGGGATACCCAGAGAGGTACATTCTGAAACCACAACTGCCGTGTTGTAGTTAGGAAAGGGGGAGGGGTGGGAAGGGTTGAATATGTGTATGCATATCTAGATATTTAGCCGTCATTTTTGACAGGTACACTAGTGTGTTTGACAGGTTGCGTACACTAGTCTCTAAACGTGTATATATATTTTCGAATACAAAATAAGTAAGATTTCAAAAAAAAAAAAAGAAAAAAAAAGAAACTGAGAATCAACACTAAAAGAAAAACCACATTCTCTTCCCTTTATCAAACCTGATTAAGAGATGGCAAAGGAGGACCAGAATGCCTATATCAGCCAAAGGTAGAATGACCTTGCTTTGGGCGTCAACAATGGCCCTGATGAAGGTCGCCAGCTCATGACCTGAGTTTGACCTCGATCACGACTTGGTTTGGCAAACAGGTTTAACTGAATAACAGACAACATGGAAAACGTGGCCCGATAAGAGTTAAACTGCCACGGAATGCACCCGTCTCTCTCTCTCTCTCTCTCTCTCTCTCTCTCTCTCACGTTAATAAATATTTTACTATCTTTCTCTCACTCTGCATATCCCAAACTGAATCTCTCTCTCTCTCTCTCTCTCTCTCTCTCTCAGTATTTTACTCTCTCTCACACAACTGTACACTGTTCAATATTCTCTCTCTCTCTCTCTCTCTCTCTCTCTCTCTCTCAGTATTTTACTCTCTCTCACACAACTGTACATTGTTCAATATTCTCTCTCTCTCTCTCTCTCTCTCTCTCTCTCTCTCATTAAACCCGCACAAACACACAACGAGAGATAATCCAAGATCCCTATCTGTCTCATGAATGTCATACAGATAGAAAAAAGCCCTTCACCCTGACTTCGCCAGGAGATAAAGTCCTTCACCGCAGATAAATGGACTTCATGACTTCATTAGAATCAATAAAAACCTTTTATTGATCCGATAATCTCTTTGCAATCTTGCAATCTCTGGCTGCAACTGCATATATGTTGATTTCTCCGTTAAGTTGCTCGCTGCTGTTGTTGTTATTATTATTTACAAACTAGATACTCTCTCTTTTTTTCTCATCTTCATTCTCTACATGTTCCTCTTTATTCTATTTATTTCTTCATGAATTTTTGTGTTTTTCTTCTTATCTTTCATCGCTTTTTAATCTATAATGTTTTCTTTCCACTTCCCATTTATTTTTCTATCCTATACATCTGTGTTCATAATCTCCGTCTATAATATGTTTTCATTCTATTTCCCAACGTTTTCTTCTACTACAATTCGTGTTTCTTATTCCATTGCTCTCTCTCTCTCTCTCTCTCTCTCTCTCTCTCTCTCTCTCTCACTTACTGTTCTTTATCTCTATTTCCTTGTTCTATTTTCCACGCCTTCCCACTTCCGTTAATTTTCCTTCTCTTTTAACAACCGAACCTAAATCTATCTCCAACTACTCGCAAGACCACAGTAACTGTTAGGTCAGGATACATGAATAGATCAAACGTATTAAATTCCAGCCATTAAAATTAATTTCAAGAGACTCCCCTTTCAATCCCCAACAGCCACAAGATTAGAACACATCCCTTTTAGTCTCCAACACCAACAAAGTAGGAGACTCCCCTTTCAATCTCAACACCCACAAGATATAAAACAACCCCTTTTCAATCCCCAACTTCAAGGTAAGAGACTCCCATTTAAATCCCCAACACCTACAAGATAAGAAAACAACCCCCTTTCAATCCCCACCACCCACAAGGTAAAAGAACACCCCCATTCCAATCCCCAACACCCAAAAGGTAGGAGACTCCCCTTTCAATCCCCGACACCAACAAGGTAAAAGAACACCCCCATTTCAATCCCCAACACCCAAAAGGTAGGAGACTCCCCTTTCAATCCCCAACACACAAAAGGTAGGATACTCCCCTTTCAATCCCCAACACACAAAAGGTAGGAGACTCCCCTTTCAATCCCCAACACCCACAAGGTAAAAGAACACCCCCATTTCAATCCCCAACACCCACAAGGTAAAAGAACACCCTCATTCCAATCCCCTACACCCACAAGGTAAAAGAACACCCCTTTCAATCCCCAACACCCACAAGGTAAAAGAACACCCCTTTCCAATCCCCTACACCCACAAGGTAAAAGAACACCCCCATTTCAATCCCCAACACCCACAAGGTAAAAGAACACCCTCATTCCAATCCCCTACACCCACAAGGTAAAAGAACACCCCCATTTCAATCCCCTACACCCACAAGGTAAAAGAACACCCCCATTTCAATCCCCTACACCCACAAGGTAAAAGAACACCCCCATTTCAATCCCCAACACCCACAAGGTAAAAGAACACCCCCATTTCAATCCCCTACACCCACAAGGTAAAAGAACAACCTCATTTCAATCCCCTACACCCACAAGATAAAAGAACACCCCCATTTCAATCCCCTACACCCACAAGGTAAAAGAACACCTCCATTCCAATCCCCAACACCCAAAAGGTAGGAGACTCCCCTTTTAATCCCCAACACCCACAAGGTAAAAATACCCCCTTCTGTCAATCCCCTACACCCACAAGGTAAAAGAACACCCCCATTTCAATCCCCAACACCCAAAATGTAAAGAACACCCCCATTTCAGCCCCCTACACCCACAAGGTAAAAGAACACCCCCATTTCAATCCCAACACCCAAAATGTAAAGAACACCCCCATTTCAACCCCCTACACCCACAAGGTAAAAGAACACCCACATTTCAATCCCCAACACCCAAAATGTAAAGAACACCCCCATTTCAACCCCCTACACCCACAAGGTACAAGAACACCCCCATTTCAATCCCCAACACCCAAAATGTAAAGAACACCCCCATTTCAACCCCCTACACCCACAAGGTAAAAGAACACCCCCATTTCAATCCCCAACACCCAAAATGTAAAGAACACCCCCATTTCAACCCCCTACACCCACAAGGTAAATGAACACCCCCATTTCAATCCCCAACACCCACAAGGTAAAAGAACACCCCCATTTCAATCCCCAACACCCACAAGGTAAAAGAACACCCCCATTTCAATCCCCTACACCCACAAGGCATCAAGGGCTAAGAGAATCTGGCTTCATCTTCAGGGTGTGTTTTAACAGACCGGTAACATCGCACAGCGATGTACCCTACTTACCTTACGTAAGATGTTTCCAGACACGACGATTTTTTTAAGGACGTAGACACCCACTGGCTAGTCTACACGGTTTTGCACGGACATATGCACACACAGACATGCAAACATAAAGATGCACACGCGTGCACACACATACATTCACTTTAACAGGTATTTTATGGTTTCAGATGTTATAGATAATAATTAATAAAACAAATATTAGTATTAGTATTATTATTATCATTATTACTATTAATTGCTAAACTACAACACTAGTTGGAAAAGCAGGATACTATAAGCCCAGGGGCTCCAACAGGATAAATAGCCTAGTGAACAAAAGAAAACAAGGAAAAAAGAAATATTTTAGGATTAACAACATTAAGATAAATATCTCCTACATAAAATATAAAAACTTTAAAAACAAGAGAAAGAGAAATAAGAAATACGAATAGTTATCAAAGTCCTTTTAGTGATATTGCATATCAAGACAACTAAAGGTTTTAGATTATATATCATATCCAAGAAATCAGTCTTTGGCAGTTTTTCACATCAGAATTATTCTTTTTTTTAATGTAAATGGACAATACCTCATGTTCAATATTAACCATAACCTTTTTTGCATTAGAACATTCGATACTGAAGAAAGGACCATATCTAACCCAAACACACACCAAAAAAAAAAAAAAAAAAAATAATAATAATAATAATAATAATAATAATTCTAGTTTTAATAAACACTTATAAACAATTTTAATGTTGCAATTACTCAAGCCTTTTGCTTATAATTCATTGCTCTAATTGATGAATATTTTTCCATAATAAGTCGTTCATCATTCATGACATTTCTTAATTAAATTTTGGGTGCGCTTTAAATTCCATAATTATCAAACATGACCTTGAGGGGGAGCTACCGATAGTCCTTTAACTTCTTAGAGCTTCTTTCATCTCATGTTATCAGTGAAGTAACATTTTATTTTCTTGATATTATTGAAATTGCACGTTATTTTGACGATCCAATTGCTTCGCGATGATTTCAATATTTGTTATTGATGTGGTAGCACACTGGAAAACTCCATGCCTCGCGATTTGCTGAGTTAGGGTTCGAGACTCGCTCTAGCTCGATAGTTTCTTGTAGTGCTGAGCTAGGGCTGGTGGGGTTTGGGGGGAGCCTATAGGTCTACCTGCTGAGTCATCTGCAGTCATTGGCTGGCCCTCCGTTGTCTTAGCCTGGGTGGAGAAGGGAATCTGGGCACTGATCTTTATAAGTATATATGGCCATTGCCCTACTGGGACATTGTCACTGGTCTTTAAACCTTTTGTTGTGGTTGTCATTGTTGTTGTTAACCTAAAATGCACGACTAGAAGGCCCAGAAGTAATAAAATGGGGAAAGAGAGAGAGACCAAAAAATAAATTAATAATGTATAAAGCCTGAAGTATTATTACAATATCTCTTCTTAGAAAATCTGTGAACTTTACTCAACTGATGAAATGAAGACATAAGAAATATCCATTTCACCTGTAAAGTTGATTATAACTCACATCTTAGAAACAAAAATATTTGCCAAAGAAATGAAAAAGGCATAAAATTCATCTTTAAGCCAGAGCCACATCTAGCCATCCAACGATGCAAGTACCCTAGAAGAGGGGTTCCATACATGGGGTAGCCCCAGTGCTACAATTTTACTCTTCAGGGGTACACTGGATCTGAGTGAACAGCCTGCGCAATACATGATGTAATCTGCATTGAGATTGAATAATAAACTTATATTAAAATATAAATTTAACTGTTTCCCTTGTTCAGGGGTACACAGGAAGCTGTGTAAATGCACAAGGGGTTTGAAGGCCGTTCATGAATGGCAGAGGAAAGGGACATTGACAATGCTTATCGAGCAGGACAATGCCCTAGAGGCTGACAATATATACATATGATCAGTGGCCTTGTCCCCTCTCCACCCAAGCTAGGACTAAAGGGCCAGGCAATGGTTGCTGATGACTCAGCAGATGGACCTATAGGCTTAAACCAAACACACCATCTCCACCCAAGCTAGGACTAAGGAGGGCCAGGCAATGGTTGCTGATGACTCAGCAGATGGACCTATAGGCTTAAACCAAACACACCATCTCCACCCAAGCTACGACTAAGGAGGGCCAGACAATGGTTGCTGATGACTTAGCAGATGGACCTATAGGCTTAAACCAAACACACCATCTCCACCCAACCTAGGACTAAGGAGGGCCAGGCAATGGTTGCTGATGACTCAGCAGATGGACCTATAGGCTCAACCCAAACACCCCATCGTCAGTGTGGCGTTCAACAGGCATTGGCGTTACCACATCGGCCACCGCAACCCTAAGATATCATTGGTATGACGCCGGACGTCCATCCAAAGACTTCATGCATGAGGAATCAGGACTGGAATGCAAGCTTTACCTGGAAATACTCCAGCTGGAACTTTCGATTGCCGGTATCAGTCACGATCTTCCAGGAGGCATGAGTTGGAAGACTAAGGAATTTCCTCGTATGTAGAAATCTCTCAATTGTACAGTGGTACTGTACATACTTGTGTGGGCATATCAAATTCAAACGTTCAAACTTACAGCAAATGTTTTTATGTTGAACAGGCTGATGTAAGGGAATTTGATAATGTTAGTAACACCATCTATTGACTGGATTTGAAGTTACAGTATTTGCGAAGTTTCTGTTAACAATTTTGTCCTTGTATTTTCAGTTCCATAACAGACTTCGAAAAATAAATCTTGTATTTTCTTTAGTCACGTTATAATCACCTAGCCGTGCAGTAAGTGGATTAACTGCCTGTGTTTATAAGGAATATTGTTATATCAGTTTTTGTGAAATTTTTATCTTTAAAGTTTTTGTCTTTAAAAGTGTTTAAAATTGACTATGTGCATATTTAAGTCTTTACTAATTAAGTTAATAAACATAAGTGTAATTAAATTTCACACGGTATGTTTCTTTCTTTTTGTTTTCAGCTAGGGTAATCCTCGACCCTTGGGGAAACAGTGCATGACCTTAAACAATCCCGGACCAATTGATGCACTTTTTGGAGATACTCGAACTATAATCACAGGTTCCCGCTGTTACATTGAAGCATACGTTATACAGGTGACTTTGAATACGAAATTCAAATTGCTGTATTATCTAGCGTATGATAAATTTCATAGAGACCCATGAACAGTGACTTGTGTTATGTACTGTGTTGTAAGTTTTATTTTTCTTGAGCAATTGTTTAAATATTTATTCGTAACAAGACATTTGGTGATTTATCAATTTTGTAATTGATATCAAAAAGTTGTTAGACAGATAAGTTACTTAACATTTTTGTTGTTTGTTATTTAATTCCTTATTTCATTATTCTATCTATTAATTTCATAATCCATAGTGGTGTTAATATATTAAATTTTGTAATTAAACTTAATTTCTAAATTTTTGAATTTGTTTTGCCATACCTAATCATAAATAAGCAGTAATATCTTTACCAGGGAAAAATGTCTAAGGAATTCCCTGACAGGTGACATAAGTCTTTATAGTTTATATACGAAATATCGGTTTCAATGTTATTGTTTTAAATATTTTATTTTAATTCTTCATTATTTTTCATATCTTTTATCTAGTTCCTTATTTCCTTTCCTCACTGGGCTATTTTTTCCCTGTTGGAGCCCTTCGGCTTATAGCATCTTGGCTTATAATAATAATAACAAAAATCATAATGATAATAATAATGAATATATATATTTGTCTCTATATATCAATTGATAATCAATTAATAATAGAATGGTTTTATTATATCAGGTATATAAAACTACTTTTTAAAGATTTAATCACTAAAATTTTTCTTTTATTCCCATACAGTTCAAAAGTAGTCAGTCTTTTAAAGGTCTAATCACTAAAATGTCATCTTTTATTCCCATACAGTTCAAAAGAAGTCAGGTCATTAAAGGTGTAATTATTAAAATGTCATCTTTTATTCCCATACAGTTCAAAAGAAGTCAGGTTTTTTAAAGGTCTAATCACTAAAATGTCATCTTTTATTCCCATGCAGTTAAAAAGAAGTCAGGTCATTAAAGGTCTAATTATTAAAATGTCATCTTTTATTCCCATACAGTTCAAAAGAAGTCAGTTTTTTTAAAGGTCTAATCACTAAAATGTCATCTTTTATTCCCATAGTGTTCAAAAGAAGTCAGTTTTTTTAAAGGTCTAATCACTAAAATGTCATCTTTTATTCCCATGCAGTTAAAAAGAAGTCAGGTCATTAAAGGTCTAATTATTAAAATGTCATCTTTTATTCCCATACAGTTCAAAAGAAGTCAGGTCATTAAAGGTCTAATTATTAAAATGTCATCTTTTATTCCCATACAGTTCAAAAGAAGTCAGTTTTTTTAAAGGTCTAATCACTAAAATGTCATCTTTTATTCCCATGCAGTTAAAAAGAAGTCAGGTCATTAAAGGTCTAATTATTAAAATGTCATCTTTTATTCCCATACAGTTCAAAAGAAGTCAGTTTTTTTAAAGGTCTAATCACTAAAATGTCATCTTTTATTCCCATAGTGTTCAAAAGAAGTCAGGTCATTAAAGGTCTTATTATTAAAACTTCATCTTTTATTCCCATACAGTTCAAAAGAAGTCAGTTTTTTTAAAGGTCTAATCACTAAAATGTCATCTTTTATTCCCATAGTGTTCAAAAGAAGTCAGGTCATTAAAGGTCTAATTATTAAAATGTCATCTTTCATTCCTATACAGTTCAAAAGAAGTCAGTTTTTTAAAAGGTCTAATCACTAAAAGGTCATCTTTTATTCCCATAGTGTTCAAAAGAAGTCAGGTCATTAAAGGTCTAATTATTAAAATGTCATCTTTCATTCCCATACAGTTCAAAAGAAGTCAGTTTTTTTAAAGGTCTAATCACTAAAAGGTCATCTTTTATTCCCATAGTGTTCAAAAGAAGTCAGGTCATTAAAGGTCTAATTATTAAAATGTCATCTTTTTTTCCCATACAGTTCAAAAGAAGTCAGGTTTTCAAAGGTCTAATTATTAAAATGTCATCTTTTATTCCCATACAGTTCAAAAGAAGTCAGGTCATTTAAAGGTCTAATTATTAAAATTCCATCTTTTATTCCCATACAGTTCAAAAGAAGTCAGTTTTTTTAAAGGTCTAATCACTAAAATGTCATCTTTTATTCCCATAGTGTTCAAAAGAAGTCAGGTCATTAAAGGTCTAATTATTAAAATGTCATCTTTCATTCCCATACAGTTCAAAAGAAGTCAGTTTTTTTAAAGGTCTAATCACTAAAATGTCATCTTTTATTCCCATAGTGTTCAAAAGTCAGGTCATTAAAGATCTAATTATTAAAATGTCATCTTTTATTCCCATACAGTTCAAAAGAAGTCAGTTTTTTAAAGGTCTAATTATTAAAATGTCGTCTTTTATTCCCATACTGTTCAAAAGAAGTCAGTTTTTTAAAGGTCTAATCACTAAAATGTCATCTTTTATTCCCATACAGTTCAAAAGAAGTCAGTTTTTTAAAGGTCTAATCACTAAAATGTCATCTTTTATTCCCATACAGTTCAAAAGAAGTTTAATCTATGCTCGAAATAAAGAGTGGGTTTAGACACAGGATAAGATCTCCAAAGATTAATATTTCAAATATCTACGATTGACACTGCTATCATAGCCTTTGTATTTATCCACTACATATTTTGCTTATGCGTTTTTCAATATAATGAAAGAATTGACAAAGATACCGAAGGAGTCTTAACGCAAGCAACCTTCAAGTAAAAATCCAAATTGCAAAATAATTTTTTAAGTGAATAACAAAAGGAGTCTTAGTCTTATGCAAAGCAACCTTCAAGTAAAAACCCACATTACAAAAAAAAAAAAAAAATAGAAATAAACAATAACAAAAGGAGTCTTATCCTAAGAACCCTTCAAGCAAAAATCTAAATTAAAAAAAAAAATCTATAAAGCAAATGATTAGAAAATGTGTATTAGCCCAAAGCAATTTTCAAACAAAAATCTACATTACAAAAAATTTTTTATATAAAGTAAACGATACGAAAATGTGTATTAGCCAAAACAAGTCTCAAGAAAAAATTCATATTGCAAAAAGACTTCTAAAGTAAACGACAACAAAAGGAGTCTAACCCAAGCAACAAGCAACCTTCAAGCAAATATTCACATTGCAAAAAAAAAAGAGAGAGAGAGAGAGAGAGAGAGAGAGAGAGAGAGAGAGAGAGAGAGATAAAAAAAGAGAGAAAGAGAGAGAAAGAAGAAGAAGAAGAGGAACTAAATTATATATACTATAACAGCTATAGTCCATTTCTTTCAGCGAGGCAGATTTGCACCTGCTCGCAGCGGTGCCCTTTTAGCTCGGAAAAGTTTCCTGATTGGTTATAATTATCTTGTCCAACCAATCAGGGATCAGTAAACTTTTCCGAGCTAAAAGGGCACCCCTACGAGTCCGTGCAAATCTGCCTTGCTAAAAGAAATGGAATATAGCTGTTGACATCTTGAGGAACACATCTTTGCCCATATTGGAAGACTTATTGATACGAGTAAAACACAGTATAACTATGCCATTGAAACAAGACACAGGAGAGTGCGCATCCGGCAACCGACCCCTTAATGTAAGGATAACGGTGGGAAAGAAGAAGAGAAGGACATGAAATAATTGTCAACACTGAGAATTATATTACGACCGCGTAAAGGTATAATTTAGTCATCCTATACATGTAGACTCCTTCAGTCCTTACCTGCAGATCTAATTACTTGGAGAAAGGGAAGGTCGAGCCTCTGTATACCTTCAGAGACAAAAGCTCTCTTTGTTGTTTCAAAGGCCTGTGAAGTTGGCCTGTTTTCATTCACCGCCAAAATTACTTTTTTGTTTTTTACAGTATTTCTTTCATCTTATTTCTTATTCTCGTTTCCCTTTCATTTCGATATATATTTTGTAGATTTTTCTTTTACTTTTCACTATATTAAATAGTTAATATAATTCTATATAAAAAAAAAATTTTTAATCCACCCAAAACTTTTTTTTTTTTTACGGTATTTCTATCATGTCCTTTTTTTAATCTCATTTTCCTTTCATTCCGATATATATTTTGAATATAATATTTTCTTTACTTTTCGTGAGTTAATTACTAACACTATATCAAATTAATGAATATATATAATTCTTATATAAAAATTTTTTTTTACAGTATTTCTATAAAGTAATTTTTTATTCTTTTCCTTTCATTATGGTCTGTTGTTGCAGCAAATGGTGGAATGGAAGCAGATGTACATCAGAGAGTGAATGAAGGATGCAAAGTGTTGGGGGCAGTTAAGGGAGTTGTAAAAAATAGAGGGTTGGGCATGAGTGTAAAAAGAGTTCTATATGAGAAAGTGATTGTACCAACTGTGATGTATGGACCGGAGTTGTGGGGAATGAGAAGTGACGGAGAGACAGAAATTGAATGTGTTTGAGATGAAGTGTCTAAGGAGTATGGCTGGTGTATCTCGAGTAGATAGAGTTAGGAACGAAGTGGTGAGAGTGAGAACGGGTGTAAGAAATGAGTTAGCAGCTAGAGTGGATATGAATGTGTTAAGGTGGTTTGGCCATGTTGAGAGAATGGAAAATGGCTGTCTGCTAAAGAAGGTGATGAATGCAAGAGTTGATGGGAGAAGTACAAGAGGAAGGCCAAGGTTTGGGTGGATGGATGGAGTGAAGAAAGCTCTGGGTGATAGGAGGATAGGTGTGAGAGAGGCAAGAGAGCTTGCTAGAAATAGGAATGAATGGCGAGCGATTGTGACGCAGTTCCGGTAGGCCCTGCTGCTGCCTCCGATGCCTTAGATGACCGCGGAGGTAGCAGCAGTAGGGGATTCAGCATTATGAAGCTTCATCTGTGGTGGATAATGTGGGAGGGTGGGCTGTGACACCCTAGCAGTACCAGCTGAACTCGGTTGAGTCCCTTGTTAGGCTGGAGGAACGTAGAGAGTAGAGGTCCCCTTTTTTGTTTTGTTTCTTTTGTTGATGTCGGCTACCCCCCAAAATTGGGGGAAGTGCCTTTGGTATATGTATGTACGATATATATTTTGTATCTTTTTTGTGTTTTTCATGATTAAATTACTAACTCACTATATCAAATAGTGAATATAATTCTATATAAAAAATGAGTCGTATATAGACTTTAAAATATAATATGCATGAGCCTCTATTTAAGTTTCCATATTTCCATTACCACAATCTCACTGACATTATCAAATTCGTTGAAAAAATACCACTTCTCTTATTTACCTTATTCTTTCAGCTTTTCTATTCTAGCATTGTATAACAACTTTAAAAATTGCTAAAAACATTAATATCAACATCATTCTAAATATTTCTTCCTCGCTGTAAAATTATCTAATAAATTAATCAATTAAAATATGATTGAATAAATTAATCATTCGACATCAAAATCTACCTTCAAGAAAAATCTACCTCAATTAATAAAGAAATTAATAATTAATAATTCGACATAGAAAAAACCTACCTTCGAGATAAATCTACTCCAATTAATGAATAAATGAATAACTAAATAATTAGACATCAAAATCTACCTTCAAGAAAAATCTACCTCGATTAATGAATAAATGAATAACTATATAATCAGACATAAAAATATATACCTCTGAGATAAACGTAACTGAATTAATAGATAAATGAATACCTACATGATTAGACATCAAAATCTACCTTCGAGAAAAATGTACCTCAATTAATAAAGAAATGAATAACTATATAATCCGCCCAAAAAAATATATACCTATGGGATAAACGTAACCTGAATTAATAAATAAATGAATACCTGGATAATTAGACATCAAAATCTACCTTCGAGATAAACCTACATCAATCTAACCTTTACCAGCTTCCTTAGCAAAAGCAATTTCATTTGGTTACTTTCGAGCGAACGATCCATTTCTCTTTACCTCCGTGGATACACTTCCCCTTTGCCATCTGTTGCCACTCGTCAGTTGGTCTATTAATGAGCAATAACTCGTTTAGTTACGCAACTCCTCGATCGGCGATTTGATAAAGCTGATAAGAGAGAATGAAAGATCGTTGGTGTCGGAGTTGGTAATTTAGTGAGGAATCTTAAAGGTTGGAGGGAATCTTCGCTTCATAGGGCAGAACTTCGTTTTTCCTTCGGGATAATTAAATTTTGGGAGTAAGGAAAAGGATAGGATCTTTCTGGTTAAAGTTTATGGATTATCAGAAGGTAATAGAAGATTGAGGTCTTTAGTCAGAATAAGTTTATGGAGTAATATGATATATATATATATATATATATATATATATATATATTATATATATATATACTGTATATATATATACATATATATATACATATGCATATATAAATATATATATATATATATATATATATATATATATATATGATCAAATGTTAAAGTAATCTCTAATAGGTACCATATCAAAGAAATCCTCTCTCTCTCTCTCTCTCTCTCTCTCTCTATCTCTCTCTCTCTCTCTCTCTCTCTCTCTCTCCCCAGCAGATCTCTTAAGCAATCATTAGATCTACCTCTCGCTGTTAACAGGTGAACGAAATGCAACGGTACCAATCAACACAGTTTTCCTAATCGTTCGACCACAAAGCTACAAGCGTCCAGTCATTCCACGACTACTGTCACCTGTGTTCTCTTAAATATGGAGCCAGATTCCTATATTCATATAGCTAAGGTTGGATTTGTTATGATTTATCTATTACTATTAATCCCTCAAGGTCTTACAATAACTGGAAAGGTTAATTTGCTTATTGAAACATTCCATAAATTTATCTAGTGACGAGAAATAGATGTTCTATCTTTACTTACTGCTTTTATGATTTTTTTTTTTCATTTTTGGGGAGTAATGACCTTAGTTATTGTGACGTCAGCTCACTATATTGATTAATTACTTGTTTTTATATTAACAGTTTATATCAATTAACGTTTTTCTTATGCCAATAAGTTAATCTTACGCAAAATGTATGCAAAGTTTGTTTGCAAGGAATTCATATTCTTTTGCTAGTTCACCCTATACATGAAGTCAAAAATTACTATTATACAAGGGATGGCCAAGAGAGTGGTTTTGACATCAATATATTAGAAATGTTTATTTTAACGTTGTTACTCCTTAGAATAGTTTACATTTCCTTGTTTCCTTTCTTCACTAGCCAATTTTCCCTGTTGGGGCCCCTGGGCTTATAGCATCCTACTTTTCCATCTAGGGTTGTAGCTTAGCAAGTAATAATAAAAATAGTAATAATAATAATAACCTTTTACAACAATAATAATAATAGTAATAATAAAAATAACAATAATGTTCACATGATACTCCATTTAATACACAAGGAAAAGGCGAGGCAAAAATAAGAATAATCGAAAACCAGCTTTTTTCAAGAAGAAGAGTTCTAAGCTGAACGGAGTGACCAGCTTCTTTTTTTACGAGAATAGAACGTCGTCCAGGAACCAGAATTTCATAGCATTCGAGTCTTGGCTAAAAAAACCTGAAATATCTGATGCTAGAACCGTGCCCTACCGGCCTTCGAGGCAACTGTCCATCAGTCCAACACAATTCAGAGTGAAGATGACCAACGGCGGATATCATTATCATTATTACTAGCCAAGGTACAGCCCTAGTTGGAAAGGCAAGAGACCATAAACCCAAGGGTTCCAACAGGGAAACTTAGCCCCGTGAGGAAATGAAATAAAGAAATAAATAAACTATACAAGAAGTAATTTAACGGTTGTTATCGTTATCATTTTTAGTAGCCAAGCTACAGCCCTAGTTGGAAGGTGGGATGCCATAAACCCAAGGGTTCCAACAGGGAAACTTAGCCCTGTGAGAAATTAAATAAGGAAATAAATAAACTATACAAGAAGTCATTTAACAGTTGTTATCATTATCATTTTTAGTAGCTAAGCTACAGCCCTAGTTCGAAAGCCAGGATGCTATAAACCCAAAGGCTCGAATAGGAAAAAGTAGCCTAGTGAGGAAATGAAATATGGACATAAATAAACTATACAAGAAGTAATGAATAAAGAATATGAAATATCTTAAGATCAGTAACAACGTTAAAATAGGTGTCATAAATTACGAAGAGATTCTTGTTATCCTGTTATTATTATTATTATTTGCTAAGCTACAACCCTAGTTGGAAAAGCAAGATTCTATAAGCCCAGGGGTCCAACAGGGAAAATAGCCCAGTGAGAAAAGGAAACAAGGAAAAAAAATATTTAAGAATAGTAACAACATTAAAATAAACATTTCCTATATAAACTATAAAAACTTGAACAAAACAAAAAGAGAAATTAGATAGAATAGTGTGCCCGAGTGTACCCACAAGCGAGAGTTCTACATAAAATCATTCGCTGCAACTTTGAACATCTGAAGTTCTACGGATTCAACTGCCACAATAGGAAGATCACTACATCAGATCCTATAACAATGTTGTATGTATCATCCAACATGAATAAGTTATCATCGTTTAGTTTCATTCCAGCTTTGACCAGACTGCTGAATAATCTTTCTAATCAGGCAGTTGAATCGTTGGGATGTTCAAACTTACAGCTCATGTTTTCTTTTTTATGTTGAACAGGTTGACATAAGACTCTCTTCCCAGTTTATATATGACAGATCTGTTTAAACTTTCCTACTGATCTTAAGGTATCTTATATTACCTTAGTAAATTCTCATATAGTTTATTCATTTCCTTTCCTCACTGGGTTATTTTTCCCTGTTGGAGGTCCTGGGTTTATAGCATCTTTTTTTCCACATAAAGTTGTAGCTTTGCAAGTAATAATAAAAATAATAATAGTAGTGATAATGATAACAACAACTAAAACAAGAACAATAATAATAAATAATAATAATAGTGATAATGATAACAACAACAAAAACAAGAACAATAATAATAATAATAATAATAATAATAATAATAATAATTACAGTTTATAATATATCAAAGGCTCAAACCTTCGCGTGAAATAAACCTCTAAGGCTATTAACATAAAAAAACCAGTTCCCATAAAACCGAATGCAACAAAATGAGAAAAAAAAACCTTGGGAGCAGGGAATTTCCGATGAATTAAGAGAGAGAAATCGTTATGTTGAATCCAGCGACGAACGAGAAGGTTCAACTTTCGTCTCGATATTAACTTATGGAATTATGTCCACCAAGTCATTTTTCATCTGTTGGATTGTTACTCTCTCTCTCTCTCTCTCTCTCTCTCTCTCTCTCTCTCTTTTCGACAAATTTTGAAAGCGTAAGTTCCTCTCAATCTGAAATAGCAAAAAAAGATATTTCTCTCTCTCTCTCTCTCTCTCTCTCTCTCTCTCTCTCTTAGAGAGGTATTGAAAAATCAATTCTATCATCTTATTTAACAATTCATCACTATCCTCTCTCTCTCTCTCTCTCTCTCTCTCTCTCTCTCTCTCTTCAACAAATTTTGAAAGCGTAAGTTCCTCTCAATCTGAAATAGCAAAAAAAGATATTTCTCTCTCTCTCTCTCTCTCTCTCTCTCTCTCTTAGAGAGGTATTGAAAAATCAATTCTATCCTCATCTTATTTAACAATTCATCACTATCCTCTCTCTCTCTCTCTCTCTCTCTCTCTCTCTCTCTCTCTTCAACAAATTTTAAAAGCGTAAGTTCCTCTCAATCTGAAATAGCAAGAAAAAGATATTTCTCTCTCTCTCTCTCTCTCTCTCTCTCTCTCTCTCTTAGAGGTATTGAAAAATCAATTCTATCCTCATCTTATTTAACAATTCATCACTATCCTCTCTCTCTCTCTCTACTCTCTCTCTCTCTCTCTTCGACAAATTTTAAAAGCATAAGTTCCTCTAAGTCTAAAATGGCAAAAAAGGTCTCTCTCTCTCTCTCTCTCTCTCTCTTCAAAGAGCTGTTGAAAGATCATTTCTACCCTCATCTTATTTACTAATTCCTCTCTCTCTCTCTCTCTCTCTCTCTCTGTCAGGTATTGAAAGATCATTTCTATCTTCATCTTATTTAACAATTCATCACTATCCTCTCTCTCTCTCTCTCTCTCTCTCTCTCTCTCTCAATGCGAATTAAAGGGGGTTCCGACGGTCAACTCTCCCTCCTCCTCGGGCCGTGACCATTTCGGGACCCCATCTTCTACGGGAGTTTTTGAGGGACCAGCGGTTTGGTCAGGTAGTCCCCATCGTGACCAGATCCAGGTAGCTGCAGGGGTGACCTTACTGGATGACGGGGGGAGGAAGGGGAGGGGGGGGGGGTTCTAGGTGCTAATGGTTGGGTGGGGAAGGGGGAGGGAGTCTTCCAGGAGGGGGGGGGGGAAGGTTGTTAGACTGGAGGAGGGGACAGACGGGGCCCTCTTGGGAATGTGGTGGATAACGTGGTGGCAAAGCGACGGTTAGAAACTATAATATTTGGAAGAAGAAGAAGAGGAAGAAGGAGAAGAAGAAGAAGAAGAAGAAGAAGAAAACTGGGGGTATTGCACCCATGTTCAAAGAGTATACGAAAATAAACTATAATTCATCTTTTCAACTGAATTAACTAAAACTTGTTTACTAACGAAATTCGAAGTTCAGTAAACGATAATAAAAAAATTAATTTATCTTTTCAACAAAATTAACCAAAACTTCGTTTACCAACGAAATGCGAAGTTCAATAAACGAAAATAAATTTTAATAATTCACCTTTTTCAACTAAATTAACCAAAACTTGGTTTACCAACGAAAGGCAAAGTTCAGTAAACACAAATAAACTGTAATAATTTATCTTTTAAATTAAATTAACTCAAACTGGTTCATAACCATCAATATATTGGTTATTAGAATAAGATATACATATAAAACAATTAGATATGCAAATGTAAGACTGGACATTATAATTAATAACCCGCAAAGGTAATTAATTAATCAATCAAATTCATAATATTTCACTGTAAGTATAAACAAAATCTAAGGGGAAAAAGTAGCCCTTTACACTCAATGTAATTTCCCCAGTAAATCTTTCACTAGCTATCATCATCATCATATCCTTCTACGCCTATTGACGCAAAGGGCCTCGCTAAGATTTCTCCAATCGTCTCTATCTTGAGATTTTAATTGAATATTTCTCCATTCATCATCTACTTCACGCTACATAGTCCTCAGCCATGTAGGCCAGGGTCTTCAAACTCTTCTATAGTATCTTGTGGTAAGAACATGCCCCAAACCGTCTACATCTACCCCTCATCATAATCTCAACCACATATGGCACTCGCGTAATCTCTCTTATAGCTTCATTTTATCCTGTCCTGATATTTAACTCCCAATATTCTTCTGAGGGCTTTGTTCTCAAATCTACTAAATATTATCAAGATGTTTTCATGTTGACCAGGCTGACATGAGTCTTTTTATTGTTTATATATGACATATCTCTATTCGGCGTTGTTAACAGTTTATATAAGACATATCTGTTTTGAGGTTGTTACTGTCTTTAGAATGATTTATTATTTATTTCCTTATTTCCTTTCCTCACTGGGCTATTTTTCCCTTATAGTATTCTGGTTTTCCAACTAGGGTTGTAGCTTGGCTAGTAATAATAATAATAATAATAATAATAATAATAATAATAATAATAATAATATTGAGATTAATTATCGACTCAAGGTTTACAACACAAATAGCAAAATTCTGAATACTTACATTAGCTCCAAGTTGTCAGAAAGGATGGGCACGGACTGACTGACGACCTGTAAAACAAAATATGGATCCATATTACATTTTAGCATTGTAGTTAAAATGGTATAAAAGCAATGATCAGCTTAGCAAGAAGCAAGTAATTTATCTAATGTATCATATATTATAGTTACAGAAGCAGAGGTCTATCCTGAGGTATTCTCTCTCTCTCTCTCTCTCTCTCTCTCTCTCTCTCTCTCTTTCTCTCTCTCTCTCTCTCTCTCTCTCTGCAACTGAAACAATAAATATTTCAATAAAGATTCTTGAATTGCTTTTTTTAATTGATCTCTCTCTCTCTCTCTCTCTCTCTCTCTCTCTCTCTCTGCAACTGAAACAATAAATATTTCAATACAGATTCTTGAATTGCTATTTTAAATTGATCTCTCTCTCTCTCTCTCTCTCTCTCTCTCTCTCATTACGAATAAAGCATGATAAATATTTAATATTTCAATGCAATCTTAGAATTACTTTTCAAATTTATCATTCTCTCTCTCTCTCTCTCTCTCTCTCTCTCTCTCTCTCTCTCTAGGTCCTTAAGATCCCTTTGGAATTTCTCTTGCACCATCTTGTTCTTCGTCAGCATTAACTTTTTTTCCTCTTTATCTTACCCGGTATTAGAAAAGCATGTAATTGCGTCTTAGCATGCATGAGGGGTTGAGGGACCATGTTTACATAATCGAGTGGACCTGACGTCTTGAGAGAGAGAGAGAGAGAGAGAGAGAGAGAGAATATTAAATTCTTCTTTGAGAGAATACTAATTCCTTCTACTTTTTTATATCATTATTAATATGAGTCTTATAATTATTAATAAATGAGAGAGAGAGAGAGAGAGAGAGAGAGAGAGAGAGAGAGAGACTATTAAATCCTACTTCTTCGAGGGAGTAAACTAATTCCTTCTATTTCTTTTTATCATCATTATTATTCTTTTAATTATTAATAAATGAGAGAGAGAGAGAGAAAGAGAGAGAGAGAGAGAGAGAGAGAGAGAGAGAGAGAGAGACTATTAAATCCTACTTCTTCGAGGGAGTAAGCCTAATTCCCTTATACTTCTTTATATCTATCATTATTATTCTTTTGAATATTAAATGAGAGAGAGAGAGAGAGAGAGAGAGAGAGAGAGAGAGAGAGAGAGAGAAAGAGAGAGTACTAAAACCTTCCACTTCTTTTCCTAATTATTGTCCTCATTATTATTATCAAATTAAATTAGAGAGAGAACCTAATTCTTCTTCTGCTTCTGATAATAATAATTATTATTATTATTATTATTATTATTATTATTATTATTAAATTATAATCTTCAACACTTCGTCTTCAACTTTCTCTCTCTCTCTCTCTCTCTCTCTCTCTCTCTCTCTCTCTCTCTCGTCAAGCAGACCCTTTATAATTCAAATGCAGATATTGCTTCTCCCCACCAAAAGTCATGTGATCACGCACCGAGCATTATTACGTCTCTTTTGTGCAGCATCCCGAGCTATTTGTCTACATAAATTGCCGTCAGGAGTCGAGGTAAGGCATCTCGCAAACTGGCGGAGGAAAAAAAAAAAAAAAAACTTTCTCCTACTACCGAAGATATAGACAGCGATGGAATGCCCAATTGGTATCTGTTCTTCACGGAGATTCAAAGTAACTTAAGACTGTCAGAAATGCATTTCGTTACGTCATAGATTTTGAGGAGAGGAAAAAAAATAAATAAATAAAATACATATAGAAAGACAGGTTTATTTCCAAAGATTTGCCCAAAAATTTGTTAATTATTTTGCCCATAAATGGACATGTTTTTATTTTACCAAAATTTCCAAAGACCTCCCAAAATATCACTAAATATTGCTCAAAATATCACAAGATTTTGGCCAAAAATATCACAAGGTATTGCCCAAAATATCACAAGATTTAGCCCAAAAAAATCTCAAGGTTTTGCCAATACAGTTTCAAGATTTCTCCAAACACTCCCAAGGTTTTGCCCAAAATTCGACAAGAATTTGCAACCCCCCCCCCCCACCCACAAAATAAAAAAAAAAATCTGGTATTGACATGGTCACAGAAGGCAGCTGTGGGTCTGGTCAGTTCTATGCCAGTGGCCTCCACACGGTCATATTGAAATTGAACAATATCGGGTCTGGTCAACATCCAGAAGGGTGACCAATAGGGGAAGTATACGCCGTTGGCAGATGAGGGTCATAGATAACAATGGTTTGTTATTTGAAAATAGACTTCAGATGTATGACGGGGGGGGGGGCGAAATCAGTCAAAATAAATATCAGACGAACATTTGTATGAAATATTTCGTCCACTGCTCTTATATAGTGAGTAATGTCCTTTTCTTTAAATGGAAACTGTAGTTTTACAAATTGTACTGGAGTCCCTATGAATGGTTTCTACACAATACAAAAGGATGCAAAAAACATTTTCTTACAAATGGAGGAGAAAATGTATTGCAATACAAGATAAACGGAGGAGAATAGAATTGCAATACGAGAGAAAATTCCAAAAATCCCCTACTCCAAAAAATGGAAGAGAATATGTATTACAAAACAAGAAAAAGGATTTAAAAACTGAAGATTAAATGTACTGCAATACAAGTAAAAAGGATCCAGAAATCATCTACTCCAAAAAATGGAATAGAAAATGTATTGTAATAACAGAAAAAAAATTGAAAACTGGAAGAGGGAATGTATTGCAATACGAGATAAAAGGATTAAAAAATGGAAGAGAAAATGTATTGCAATACGAGATAAAAGGATTTAAAAAATTGAAGAGAAAATGTATTGCAATGCGAGAGAAAGGGATTTAAAAATTGGAAGAGAGAATGTATTGCAATACGAAAGAAAGGGATTTAAAAATGGAAGAGAAAATGTATTGCAATGCGAGAGAAAGGGATTTAAAAATTGGAAGAGAGAATGTATTGCAATACGAAAGAAAGGGATTTAAAAATGGAAGAGAAAATGTATTGCAATGCGAGATGAAATTATTGTATTTAATTTGTAACGAATATTTCAAAACTGATCATCTTGATTGTGGCAACATTGCAAGATATCGCTAAAGGTAAGTTGTAACTTGCGTGTTGAAAATATCTTCTAAACAGACTATTGGACTGGATTTATTGGAATAGATATATAAATCATTATTATTATTATTATTATTATTATTATTATTATTATTATTATTATTATTATTATTATTATTAAGCTATAACTCTAGTTGGAAATGTGTATGCTATAAGACCAAGGGATCCAAAAGGTAAAAATAGCCCAGTAAGGAAATGAAATAAGGAAAACCTACCAGAGAAGTTTGAGAAAAATATTAATAATAAATTAAACCTTTCATTTATAAACTATAAAATCTTCTTGAGTGTACCCTCAAGCAAGAGAACTCTAACCCAAGACAATGTGGGCTATGTATCAGGGTGTCGGGGCCTGTGATGCCATTCAGCATTCGGAAATGGAGGCCAATTTGAAGGATATAACGCAACCCTTCAAAGACCCTTAAGTTCTGCCTACAGTGCACCACCAGAAAAAAATAGACGCTTTCGCTCTCAAGAGGAAAATTTTTACGCTAAATTCCTCATGGATATCTTGAGTGATTATGCCCTACCAATCAGAGATCTCTCAATATATACTTATCTAAATGTAACACAACATTGAAAGGAGTTTCAATACATTCTCTCTCTCTCTCTCTCTCTCTCTCTCTCTCTCTCTCTCTCTGTCAAAACACTTAACAGCATTTTACAGATACACATAAACTGAATCATTGAAATGACTTTAAATCCAACTCTCTCTCTCTCTCTCTCTCTCTCTCTCTCTCTCTCTGTCAAAACACTTAAAAGCACTTTACAGATACACTAAACTGAATCATTGACATGACTTTAAATCCAACTCTCTCTCTCTCTCTCTCTCTCTCTCTCTCTCTGCCAAAACACTTAACAGCATTTTACAGATACACTAAACTGAATCATTGAAATGACTTTAAATCCAACTCTCTCTCTCTCTCTCTCTCTCTCTCTCTCTCTCTCTCTCTCAGAAAAAAAACCTTGAAAGGAAAAGAGAAAGGCTATATACCGCAAGGCAGGGAAATACTTGAAACGTAATTCTTATGCAAGAGGAAGATGGGGAGGAAATTACACCCGGGGTTGAAGGCACTCACCACATCTACCTGTCCTTTTTTCGTGAGTCGGTCCAAACGGTCAAGCGACCGGGAGGGAGGGAGGAGGGAGGGAGGGAAGGAGGGAGGGAGGTAGGATCCAGGGAGGAAGTAATGGAAAGGGTAGGGAGGGAAGGATGATGCCTCCAAGTGCTGTATAAGGACTGGGAGAGGAAGGGGGGGGGGGGAGATGAGATAGGAATGGATGATTTCGGAGGGATGCTGGGCCATGGGGGATGGGTCATTAGATGGGATACCTCTGGGAGGGAAGCTGGGACTGAGATGCAGAGAGAGAGAGAGAGAGAGAGAGAGAGAGAGAGAGTTGGATTCAAAGTCCTTCCAATTTAGTGTATGTGTAAAATGCTGATGTTCAGTGTTTTGAGAGAGAGAGAGAGAGAGAGAGAGAGAGAGAGATAGGAAAAATGGGAGAAGAGGGGGTACATGGGAGATGAGAAGAGATGCTAGATGAAGCTGGAAATAGGAGAAGTGGACTTTTGGACACTAGCTGAGGGAGATGTGTGGAAAAATCATTTACGGAAGGATGTCATGTAAGCTACGAGATGAGTCAGACAGACTCGCAGATATTCAGAGTCAGATACGTAAACAAAATACACAGAGTCAGATACGTAAACAAAATACTCAGAGTCAGATACGTAAGCAAAATACATAGTAAGCAAAATACATAGAGTTAAATGCGTAAACTAAATACAGTCAGATCCGTAAACGAAATGCATAAAGTTAGATATATAAACAAAATACACAGAGTTAGATACGTAAACAAAATACACAGAGTCAGATACGTAAACAAAATACACAAAGTTAGATACGTAAACAAAATACATAGAGATAGATACGTAAACTAAATATATACAGTCAGATTCCTAAACAAAATGCATAAAGTCAGATGTATAAACAAAATACACAGAGTTAGATACGTAAACAAAATACACAGAGTCAGATACGTAAACAAAATACATACTTAGATATGTAAACAAAATTCATAACTGACCAGACTAGAATTGAAAACCAGAGAATGACTGTCCAAAAAAAATCGTACAAATAATAATAATAATAATAATAATAATAATAATAATAATAATAATAATAATAATAATAATAATAATAATAATAATAATAATAGAAAGGGAGACACAAATGGTTAGAAATACAGCAGTGCAAAGTCACAAGATAGAATAACCGAGACTGGATCAACAGATGCAAGAAATTGGTCAAAATAAAGCGAGCTAAATATAAAGGGAGGACTAGTTTTACATCTATTAATTTATATATGTGTATATATATATATATATATATATAGTGTGTGTGTGTGCGCGCGCGCATCTGTGTGTATATATACATTACCATCATATACTAGTATATTTATACATATAAACGTATATATGGTTTATATATGTATATATATATACACATTGTATATATACAGTAAATATTTTCAATATATATATATATATATATATATATATATATATATATATATATATATATATTTATCTTTATATACACAAATATACAAAACTTAATATAAATGTAAACACTCATATCTACACAAAAAAAAAAGAGTGAGGAAAAGAGTAAGACATCCGATTGTATCTGGCCGTCCTTTCCTTTCCCCACCGCATATCTGTCCAACACCTTCCCCACTGCTGCCCTTTGCCAGTGACCGGCCAGGTGTTATCGTAAGAGGAAATAATTTCGTAACGTCGGACAAAACAGAAACGTAAATTCTCCACTTTTCCTTCGTTGCATTCACCACGGGAATCATAAACAGCTCACAGAAACTATAGTCAATTTTTTTTTAATAAGGCGCATTTGCACTGACTCGCAGGAGTGCCCTTTTAGCTCGGAAAAAAGTTTCCTAATCGCTGATTGGTTGGACAAAATCATTCTAACCAATCAGCTTGCAGGAAACTTTTTCCGAGCTAAAAGGGGCACCATTGCGAGTCTGTGCATATGCGCCTCATTAAAAAAATGACTGTAGAAAGTGCAGTTCTTAGTATAGGAAATATTTTTTTTAATGTTTTTACTGTTCTTGAAATTTTCTATTTTTCCTTGTTTCCCTTCCTCACTGGGATATTTTCCCTGTTGGGGTATCTGGGGTTGCAGCATCCTGCTTTTCCAACTATGGTTGTAGCTTAGCGAGTAATAATAATAATAATAATAATACGTAACATGGCTAAGTATATATACAATGAAGTATGCATTGCAACGGCATGCTTTTAAATTTCAAAGAGACCGACCGTATATAGATATATAATTAGCAGCCAGGCCTCATCTCCAACCATGCAGAGACCAGGAAGGGACAGGAAATGGCTGCTGATGATTCAGAAGCCAGACGTGTAGGTCCGTCAACCTTCACATATATCCCAGCAGGATGGCAAGGTGTAATACATTAATGGAACTCAGTTTGACCTTTGACCTAGGACTTCCGATCTGTTTTGACGCTGTTACTGTTTTTAGAAGGATATATTGTTAATTTATTCTCATCATTTATCTATTTCCTTATTTCCTTTCCTCACTGGGCTATTTTTCCCTATTGAAACCCTTGGGCTTATAGCATCTTGCTTTTCCAACTAGGGTTGTAGCTTGGCTAATAATAATAATAATAATAATAATAATAATAATAATAATAATAATAATAATAATAATAATAATAATAACTAGGAATAACTAGCAAACACGTATGTAATGTACTACTTTGACCAACAGCGGTACTTTGAGTCTTATCACGCCACGTACGCAGACATATGTATATATACATATTTATTCACCTTTGACTAACAGCGCCATCTTCGTGAATAATTCTAACTATATCGCGTTAGGCAGCTCCTCCTCTCATACCAATACCATGGAAATGGGAACTTATCATTCGAAGCAGATATTCTCCATTACGTATCACGGGTCTTCTTCGTCCTTTTATTAATCATCATTATCATTAACATTCTCAAGGCTTCAATTTCTAGTTCTGCAGATTTATTTGCCTTCTTATAATTGTCCGTTTGTCTGGTAAATCAATTAAGTTCTATTCTAGCAATTATTATCAATAAAATAATCAATTTTAAGCCTCTTTATAGTTAAATCTTAATCATTATATATATGATCATCTTTATCAGTTTGCTTCAATTTTCCAATAATTCTTCACATAATCTCTCAATTAACATAATAGTCATACTCTTCGATGTTTGTTGTCTGACTGAAGGACGCATTAGCAACCTTGTGATTATCATATCATTACCCATTGTAAGAATTTGTAAACATTGCGTTCCTCTTCTGCGTTTTTTCTTAGAGAAAAACTAAAGATCGTATGCCCCTTCTCAGAATTTGTAAACATTGCGTTCCTCTTCTGCGTTTTTTCTTAGAGAAAAACTAAAGATCGTATGCCCCTTCTCAGAATTTGTAAACATTGCGTTCCTCTTCTGCGTTTTTTCTCAGAGAAAAACTAAAGATCGTATGCCCCTTCTCAGAATTTGTAAACATTGCGTTCCTCTTCTGCGTTTTTTCTTAGAGAAAAACTAAAGATCGTATGCCCCTTCTCAGAATTTGTAAACATTGCGTTCCTCTTCTGCGTTTTTTCTTAGAGAAAAACTAAAGATCGTATGCCCCTTCTCAGAATTTGTAAACATTGCGTTCCTCTTCTGCGTTTTTTCTTAGAGAAAAACTAAAGATCGTATGCCCCTTCTCAGAATTTGTAAACATTGCGTTCCTCTTCTGCGTTTTTTCTTAGAGAAAAACTAAAGATCGTATGCCCCTTCTCAGAATTTGTAAACATTGCGTTCCTCTTCTGCGTTTTTTCTTAGAGAAAAACTAAAGATCGTATGCCCCTTCTCAGAATTTGTAAACATTGCGTTCCTCTTCTGCGTTTTTTCTTAGAGAAAAACTAAAGATCGTATGCCCCTTCTCAGAATTTGTAAACATTGCGTTCCTCTTCTGCGTCTATTCTTAGAGAGAAATTAAAGATCGTATGCACATAGTAGGAATTTGTAAACATTGTGTTCCTTTTCTCTATTTTTTTAAAAGAGAAACTAAAGATCATTTGCCCATCGTAGGAATTTGTAACATTGCGTTTCTCTTCTCTATTTTTCCTTGGAGTAACTAAAGATCGTATGAACATTGTTGAAATCTGTAAACATTGCGTTCCTTTTCTCTATTTATTTTAAGATAAACTAAAGATCGTATGCACAATGTAGGAAATTGTAAACATTGCGTTCCTTTCCCCTATTTTTTCCATGAGAAACTAAATATCGTATACCCATTGTAGGAATTTGTAAACATTGCGTTCATCTTCTCTATTTTTTCTTAGAGAAACTAAAGATCGTAGTTTTACCAAAACCTTCAGTTTTTACCTTAACTAAGAAATTCTTTCCAATCTTCAGATTCACAGGTTGATTTGACGAGCAATCCAAAAGCATTTTAGCGAATAAATACCTGAAGGAAATAAAATAAAGGAAAAGGGATATCACCTTAAACCCAAGGAAATATATAAAAGCCGTTTTTGACAGATGGAAGGTTCCAAGAATCAAAGAAAACGGAAACATATGGGAAATAGAAAACAGGACGCTAGAAAAATTACTTTCGAAATGTACTGACTATTTTGTAGTCTTCAGGTATTCAGATGTATCCCAAACGATAGTATTTTCACTTCACTATTCACCATCATCATCATCTCCTCCTACGCCTATTGACGCAAAGAACCTCGGTTCCATATCGCCAGTCGTCTCTATCTAGAGATTTTTACTCAATACTTCCCCATTCATCATCTATTACTTCGCGCTTCATAGTTCTCAGCCCTATAGGACTGGGTCTTCCCACTCTTTTTGTGGGTTGTGGAGCCCAGCTGAACGTATGGTGAACTAATCTCACTTGGGGAGTGCGAAGAGCATGGCCGAACCATCTCTATCTACCCTTCATCATGATCTCATCCATATGGCACTCGAGTAATCTCTCATATAGTTTTACTTTTACCTCCGCTAAAGGAGGTTATAAAGTCAATTCGGTTCATTCATTCCTTTATTTATTTATTTAATTTTTTTTTACTGTGTTTCTGTCTGCCTGTGGACAGGTTTACGTCAAAACTATTCGACAGATTTGGACGGAATTTACACCACATATAGATCTTAGGTCATGGACGACCCCATTAAATTTTGGAGATGATCCGGTTCGGATTCTAGTTAGTATCATTAGTAGTAGTATTAGTAGTAGTAGTAGGAGGAAGAGGAAGAGGAAGAGGACGAAAAGTTACTAGCCAAGCTCCAGAGAAATTGAAAACTCATTTTATAACAAAAAAAAAAAAAAAGGAGCTACGAAAACAGCGAGAAGCTCGAGTACACACAAAGGACAATAAACAATAAGAAAAAATAAAACAAAAATAAAACAAGTAAGTAATTAGCACCTATAAGTTAAAAACACTAAACCTCATGGAAGCGCAATAATAATAATAATTAAAAATTATTGCCGATTGATGGGAATTCATTTAGTAATTAACAAGAAAACTTTAAGGCTAATTTATTTAGTATTTCATATGCATTCACTGTTTTCTGCCAAGGATATTCAGAATTTTATAATCAATGACTTTGTTGTAGTAAGGGATGAAATTTCTTTTTCTTAGGAGAGAGTTAATGGAGCTTTTGTAGTTTATGAGGACACGCCGAGAAAAATGGACATCAACTAACCTAAACTTCTCACCCTAACCTGACCTACAAGTCGTGTCCTTACCTTCCTAATGACCTAACGGGGGGCTAGCGTCCCCCTGCGTCCCCCCAATCACTGTCGCTATCATACAAACCCCACCAACCCAACCTAACCGAACCTATAGTCCATTTCTTTTAGCGATGCGTATTTGCACCGACTCGCGGTGGTGCCCTTTTAGCTCGGAAAAGTTTCCTGATCGCTGATTGGTTAGAATTACCTTGTCCAACCAATCAGCGATCAGGAAACTTTTCCGAGCTAAAAGGGCACCGCTCCGAGTCGGTGCAAATATGCATCGCTAAAAGAAATGGACTATAGTAGTTCCCAGGTCACAACCCCTAAACCGGGGGCAAGCCCCGGGGCCCCCCTCTTGGGCCGAACTTTAAAATATAAAATAACTTCATATTATGGTATATCGGATCATAGTAAAGCACATCTTCCCCATAAGGAAAAACGATTGGGCTAGTAATAAGAAAGATATCGCCCTGTCCCGATAAACTACATTCACCCCGAGCTTGAATTAATAAACATTGCAGTGTACAACTGTAAATACATACATACATACATACATACATACATACACACACACACACACATATATATATATATATATATATATACATATATATATATCACCTAACTGAGTGGGAATTCCTTAACGTGGTGAAAGCGTTTGTGTATCGCCATGATCAGCAAAGTTGTACTGGTCAGGGACACTCCTACTAGGTTGGTTTGCTGAGCTATCAGATTAAAGTCTCCTACCATCACCAATCCGTATTGGCAAGAGTAGTGATGAAAAATAACAAAACACTAGACATGAATATGGACGTCTGAGGTCTTTGTCCTGCAGTGGACTAGAAAAGGCTGCATTTGTTATTGATGTGTGTATACATATATATATATATATATATATATATGTGTGTGTGTGTGTGTGTGTGTTTGTATGTGTATTTATCATATTACTTATCTATTAAATACCAGACACCTTAAATTTTTTGATTTATCTATATTTATACCTTACGTGAATATATACTTTCAATAATACTTAAAAATAGAAAAAAAAAACTCCTATTGCAAAATGTCACGTCCCAAACCATGAACTATATCAACTTATCTATATTTATACCTTACGTGAATATATACTTTCAATAACATACTCAAAATAAAAACAAAAAAACTCCTATTGCAAAATTTCACGTCCCAAACCATGAACTATTTTAACTTATCTATATTTATACCTTACGTGAATATACTTTCAATAACATAAAATTAAAACATAAAAAACTCCTATTGCAGAATCAGACCCATTCAGCTGGAATATTTTCTCCCCGCTTCTTTGAACCACCGAAAAGGTCAGTCAGTTACCAATCGAGAAAATAAGAAACCGACAAAAAAACAACATAACAGATCCTTCGGTTACATTGCAAAAGGAAGAGAGGAGGAGGAGGAGGAGGAGAAGGTAGCGAAAATTCAGCAACGTCCAACAGAGAGAGAGAGAGAGAGAGAGAGAGAGAGAGAGACCCCGGGCGTTGATGAAGGACCAGTAACTACGAGCCTAGCATAATAATGATTCCCGGGGCGGCCCGTCGAGATCGCTCACTGATTTGAGAAGGTCTCTCCTCTCTACCCTGCTCTCCTTATTTTTCGTATATCGAAAGAATGTAGAGTACTATGCACAAGACATTCATTAACATTAAATATGACTCAATAGGACGCGTTATTGAATGTGGTAATGCCACAATAAATGATAAACTGACATGATAAAGGAAATGATAAAAATGCTGGAGCGATCACGTCCCGCCACAACTCGCTGGAAAGTATTTGGGCACGTGATCTCTTGCACCAGCTAAGCTGGAACGGAATATTCCTCAAGGTTTCGCGCAATTTCCGAATCGTTTCGTCCACCGAATGTTTAGTTCGATGGGTTTCATCAACTGGCTTAGCTTCGTACACCTGAAACAGGACTGCTTACTTTCCAACGCTGAATAAGTGGAAGAGCTTCGAGTGACGAATAGATGTGTATATCAGCGGAAGATAAACAAAACAAGAAAGAAAATAAACACGATTGACCGATAGCTGGACGGACAACGACCTGACCGCTACTGAAGTCAGGTGCCAACCCTAAAATGACGCGTTAAATGACGCAGAATAACCATAAATGGGGGCTACCAGAAGTAGATAAATGCGAAGAACAGGAATAGGATTAAGACAAAAAAGAGTTGTGGGATACGAAACACGAGAAATCTGACGAGACATACCTCGAGAGGAGAAAAGTTATGCCGTGTAATTATAGTTAAACCCAAAGAAATAAAAGGAACATACAAGACCACTTTTGTCTTATTTTTTTTTTATCTTTCTCTGTAGGGTCCCGATGTATTCTGCGAGGATTTAAAACTTCTATTGAAATGTATTCACGAGTCGATGTATTTTTTATTTAAAAACATTTAGATAAATCATAAAAATTGCAATTGTAACTATTGAATATGTAAAATAAAAAAAATATTCATGTAAATATACGATATATAGATGTTATAAATTGTAATAAAAATTGCAATTGTAACTATTGTATAAGTAAAATAAAAATAAAATATTCATGTAAATATACGATATATATCTTATAAATTGTAATAAAAATTGCAATTGTAAATACATTATATGTAAAAAAAAAAAAAAACATTCATGTAACTTTACGATGATGTATATATGTTCTAAATTGTAAAACTTCTATTAATAAAGTATTCACGAGTCGATATATTTTTCATTTAAAAACATATTTAGATATTTAGTAAAAAATTGTAATTGTAAATACAGTATATGTAAAATAAAAATAAAAATATTCATGTAAATATACGATATATATATGTTATAAATTGTAAAACTTCTATTAAAAATATTCACGAGTCGATATATTTTCTATTTAAAAACATTTTTAGATAAATAGTAAAACTTGCAATTGTCAATACAGAATATGTAAAAAAAATTAAATATATGATGATGAATAAATGTTTGTAAATTGAAAGATTGTAAATATGTATTTCATAACAAAAAAAGAATCTAAAGAAGAATAATGCTGATGTATCATAAGTTCTAATATCAAAACAGCGTGTTCAGTTACAAAGGCAAAACGAAAGAATTCTAAGCACATCTGTGGTTTTGAATTAACATCATTTCGGCTTAAGCATTTAATGTAAAACACTGTTAATTAAATATGCAAAGACAGAAAAGGTTGAATTTTGCAATTCGGAGAAGCGTGCTTAAGGATAAGAAAGCTTTTATCTTGACAGTATATATCTAATACAAGAAGGAGTGTTGTATTCCTTGATAGCCTCTGTACCATGGTCTTCCCACTGACTTGGGGTAGAGTTCTCTTGCTTGAGGGTACACTCGGGCACACTATTCTATCCTATTTCTGTTCCTTTTGTTATTTTGAACTTTTTATAGTTTATATATGAATGATTTATTGTAATGTTGTTATTGTTCTTTAACTTCTCTTGTAATTTATTTCCTGATTTCCTTTTCTCAATGGGCTATTTTCCCTGTTGAAGCCTTTGGGCTTATAGCATCCTGCTTTTCCAACTAGGGTTATAGCTTAGCAAATAATAATAATAATAATAATAATAATAATAATAATAATAATAATTATTATTATTTATTTTAATGTTATTGTTCTTTAACTTCTCTTGTAATTTATTTCCTGATTTCTTTTCCTCAATGGGCTATTTTCCCTGTTGGAGCCCTTGGGCTTATAGCATCCTGCTTTTGCAACTAGGGTTATAACTTAGCAAATAATAATAATAATAATAATAATAATAATAATAATAATAATAATAATAATAATAATAATATACGTCATCTCAAAGCGAGGGGAAATGAAAAGATTCATTATTTTCAAAAATAGCACAACGAATGTACCCTACTGGCGCCCAGTTATGTATATCAGGACGTGGAGAAATGTGGACTCTCAGAGAGGTTGTCTGATTAAAAGGAGGAAGTTTTCAGATCCGATTTCAAGCGATGTGGTGAAGGTAAACTACTGTATTTATACGAAAGGACAAACCTACGAATATGTATGTATGTATGTATGTATTTATACATATACATATATGTATATATATATATATATATATATATATATATATATATATATATATATATATATATATATGTGTGTGTGTGTGTGTGTATATATATATGTGTGTATATATATATGTGTGTATATATATATATATATATATATATATATATATATATATATATATATATATATATATATACAGTATATATATATATATATATATATATATATATATATATATATATGTATGTATATACATATACATATACGTGTGTGTACATACATAGTATATAAATCAGTATATCAATGCATTATCTAATATAATACACGGCATTCAAGAAGTTTTATTCCACCTGTGACCAAGTTGTGGAATGATCTTCCTAATCGGGCAGTTGAATCGGTGGAACTTCAAAAGTTCAAACTCGCATAGAATGTTTTTTATGTTGAATAGGCTGACACAAATCTCACTTTACAGTTTGAAAATGAAAGAACTATTTTAATGTTATTATTCTCAAAATATTTTAGATTAGTTGTTCGTTACTTCTTTTGTAGTTTATTTATATCATTTCATCAATGGGTTATTCATTCCTGTTGGAGCCATTGGGCTTATAGCATCCTGCTTTTCCAACTAGGTTTGTAGCTTAGCTGATAATAATAATAATAATAATAATAATAATAATAATAATAATAATAATAATAATAATAATAATAATAATAATAATAATAATAATAATAATTTACGTATTAATGCATGACAAATCTTTTGTTTATATATTTTTTCTTTTTCCTTATAACATTTCAGAATTTCTGAATTAGATTTTCATCTAATGGTAAAATCTAAAATCAATATAAGTTTAAAAGTAGGCTACAGTAAGGAACCCGGAAAAGGGATAAAATATACGGATGTGACACATAACATTCCATCTCAATATTTCAACCGTCTGCAACGTCAGAAGAAAAATAGCGCAACGAATAATGGAAATTGCAAGCGTGTGCCAATACAATTATAAATCCCTTATTTAACTTATTCTTTAAAGAGCAAAGCTATTAAAATTTATTATTATTATTATTAATATTATTATTATTATTATTATTATTATTATTATTATTATTATTATCATAGTGATAGAAGAAGATAAAAGTATTATCACCATGGTTGCAAAGAAGCTCAATTTGATTACGTAATTATTATGATTTTTCAATTAATAATTCAAATTAGATTTCATTTTTTTTTTTAGGTTTCCATTCAATTTCAATGTCAACTGAAATGAGAAATATTTAATGTATGTACACTACTTTTATCTATTATTCTTAAGTTGAAAAAAACTATATACAAGAGAACCATATACAAGTAACACTTTACTATTAATTTATTACATATTATTAATATATTCATATTGTTAAAAATGGTGACAAAATAGAATTACTTTTGCGACTATATGGTCCTTATAATTTACCAATTCATTACATAACGAATATCATATAAAAGCCTTCTCAAAATCATAATTTCCATAATTTCTTTTCTTTATATAAATGACCTCATCATTGCAAATAATTTCAATGATCAGCAATAAATTTTAATGTTGTTATTGTTATTAGTACAATTGTTTATATTTTTTATTAGCAATATCCTCACGACTCAGCTTCGTTTTCTATTGCTCTTACATCTCCATAAACTTGTTTTTTTTCGAGCCGTAACTCATATATGTTAAAAGCAAATATTTCACAGAGCAGTCAACTACATCTTTCATTTTTACGAGATGGTTTTCTTTTATACTACCAATTTTTCTTATTGAGTGTTTCCTTAGTTATCTGCGTTTTAAATGGTGTGTGTGTGTGTGTGTGTGTGTGTGTGTGTGTGTGTGTGTGTGTGTGTGTGTGTGTGTACAAAACACACGCGCGTGAGAGCATTTAACCAATTCAAAATTATACTTTTAATAACAGAAAGGAGACACGCTACCACTAGAGAGTTACGGGTCTTTTGACTGGCCAGATAGTTCTACATTGGGCCCCTCTTTGGCTAATGCTAATTTTTCCTTTGCCTACACATACACAGAATAGTTTGACCTATTCTTTACACATTCTCCGCTATCATCATATTATTATTATTGCTAAGCTACAACCTTAGTTGGAAAAGCAGAATGCTATAAGCCCAGGGGCTCCAACAGGGGAAATAGCCCAATGAGGAAAGGAAACATGTAAAAAATAAATATTTTAAGAATACTAAAATAAATATCTCCTATATAAACTATAAAAACTTTAACAAAACATGAGGAAGAGAAATTAGATAGAATAGTGTGCCCGAGTGTACCCTCAAGCAAGAGAACTCTAACCCAAGATAGTGGAAGACCATGGTACAGAGGCTATGGCACTACCCAAGACTAGAGAACAATGGTTTGATTTTGGAGTATCCTTCTCCAAGAAGAGCTGCTTACCATAGCTAAAGAGTCCCTTCTACCCTTACCAAGAGGAAAGTAGCCACTGAGCAACTACAGTGCAGTAGTTAACCACTTGGGTGAAGAAGAATTGTTTGGTAATATCAGTGTTGTCATGTGTATGAGGACAGAGGAGAATCTGTAAAGAATATGCCAGACTAATCAGTGTATGTGTAGGCAAAGGGAAAGTTAACCGTAACCAGAGAGAAGGATCCAATGTAGTACTGTCTGGCCAGTCAAAGGACCCCATAACTCTCTAGCGGTAGTATCTTCTTCACTCCAGGGGTTAACTACAGTACTGTTCAGTAGCTACTTTCCACTTGGTGATTGTAGATCTTCTAGAAGATGGACACTCCAAAATCAAACCATTTGTTCTCTAGTCTTGGGTAGTGCCATAGCTTATGCACCATGGTCTTCCATTGCCTTGGGTCAGAGTTCTCTTGCTTGAGGGTACATTCTGGCACGCTATTCTATCTTATTTCTCTTCCTCCTGTTTTTTAGTTTTTATAGTTTATATATGAGATTTATTTTAATGTAGTTACTGTTCTCAAGATATACTATTTTAATTGTTCATTACCTCTATTGTAGTTTATTTATTTCTTTATTTCCTTTCCTCACTGGGTTATTTTTCCCTGTTGGAGTCCTTGGCTTATAGCATCCTGCTTTTCTTACTAGGGGTAGAGCTTGGATTAGTAGTAGTAATAATATTAATGATAATAATAATAATAAAATGAATGCAAGAAGTGTTTGTGTGAGAGAGAGAGAGAGAGAGAGAGAGAGAGAGAGAGAGAGAGAGAGAGAGAGAGAGAGTCGACCACCTGATGGAATTAGACGATCTTGGAGACTAAATATGGACTGGATGAGTTTCCAGGAAAAATACGACCTAAACGTTAATTATTTACAAAAAAAGTGACTTATCAAGATACCGCTAATTCAATACAACTTAGAAACAAAAAACCATGTACCATTATTTTTTTCCCATACTTAAACCTTAAAACCTAACTACGTATTCCTAATCGGTTGACATAGATGAAGGTAAACAAACAAAGCCTTTCCCAGCAAGTTTCTCAAACTTCCGGGCTGCAGATGGAACCAACGCTATACCAGGAGACAAACAATTTCATCAACACGCTTCTATCCGTTCATTTGACTGGCGCTCCCAAATAGATTCATTTCAAATTTCAACGTGTTGGTTGTTGCGCCAATAGAGGTGTTTTGCTTCGATACTCTATCTAATTAAATACTATTTGATGAATAACCTTATGAATATACAGTATATATAATATTATTATCATTATTATCATTATTAACTAAGCTACAGCCCTAGTCGGAGAAGTAGGATGCTACAATCTAAGGGCTCCAACGTGTAAAATATCATAGTGAGGAAAGGCAATATGAATATAAACAAAATATATATGAGAAATAATTGATAAAAATAAATATAAAATATCTTACTATCAGTAACAGCGTTAAAATATACGTCCTATATAAACAATGAGGAGAGATTTATATCAGCCTGTTCAACATTAAAATATATATATATATATATATATATATATATATATATATATATATATATATATATATATTGGCTGCAAGTTTGAACTTCTGAAATTCCATTGAAAATATATCTCAATGTCATAAAAAATTTCTAATTAGTAAAACCAACAATCAACCAATTAGATCTAGTCATTTATTGTTATTGGAACTCAAATTTGTGGTTAGCGGTTTGGTAAGTAGAAATGATTGGTCTTAGATACGATTATCCACAAAGGTAATAAGATTATAGAATTTATTTTCCAATCAATAACGAAATTACGAACGCAAGTGGTTTATTTTTGTGGTTATTGCGGTCTGTTATTGCTACGTGGTTCACTGTCTTTAAGATATAGTTTCAAGGTTTATTAAGATATTAAAATAGTAATTACTGAACATTATCTAATAAAGATAGCTCGGGTTTCAAAGTCATGAGAAACCCACGAAGACTTCGTTTGAAGTCTCTTTGTTTTACTTCTCTTCAAAGGCACTACCATAAGAGATTAGATAAGAAACTAGCCATCCTTAAGATACTACCATGAGAGATTAGATAAGAAACTAGCCATCCTTTAAGATACTTCCATGAGAGATTAGATAAGAAACTAGCCATCCTTTAAGATACTACCATGAGAGATTAGATAAGAAACTAGCCATCCTTTAAGATACTACCATGAGAGATTAGATAAGAAACTAGCCATCCTTTAAGATACTTCCATGAGAGATTAGATAAGAAACTAGCCATCCTTTAAGATACTACCATGAGAGATTAGATAAGAAACTAGCCATCCTTTAAGATACTACCATGAGTGATTAGATAAGAAACTAGCCATCCTTTAAGATACTACCATGAGTGATTAGATAAGAAACTAGCCATCCTTTAAGATACTACCATGAGTGATTAGATAAGAAACTAGCCACCCTTCAAGACACTACCATAAGAAGTTAGATAAGAAACTAGCCATCCTTTAAGATACTTCCATGAGAGATTAGATAAGAAACTAGCCATTCTTTAAGATACTACCATGAGTGATTAGATAAGAAACTAGCCATCCTTTAAGATACTTCCATGAGAGATTAGATAAGAAACTAGCCATCCTTTAAGATACTACCATGAGTGATTAGATAAGAAACTAGCCATCCTTTAAGATACTTCCATGAGAGATTAGATAAGGAACCAGCCACCCTTTAAGACATTACCATAAGAGATTAGATAAGAAACTAGCCATCCTTTAAGATACTCCCATGAGAGATTAGATAGGAAAATAGCCATCCTTTAAGATACTTCCATGAGAGATTAGATAAGAAACTAGCCATCCTTTAAGATACTACCATGAGTGATTAGATAAGAAACTAGCCATCCTTTAAGATACTTCCATGAGAGATTAGATAAGAAACTAGCCATCCTTTAAGATACTACCATGAGTGATTAGATAAGAAACTATCCATCCTTTAAGATACTTCCATGAGAGATTAGATAAGGAACCAGCCACCCTTTAAGACATTACCATAAGAGATTAGATAAGAAACTAGCCATCCTTTAAGATACTTCCATGAGAGATTAGATAAGAAAATAGCCACCCTTCAAGACACTTCCATGAGAGATTAGATAAGAAACTAGCCATCCTTTAAGATACTTCCATGAGATTAGATAAGAAACTAGCCATCCTTTAAGATACTTCCATGAGAGATTAGATAAGAAACTAGCCATCCTTTAAGATACTACCATGAGTGATTAGATAAGAAACTAGCCATCCTTTAAGATACTTCCATGAGAGATTAGATAAGAAACTAGCCATCCTATAAGATACTACCATGAGTGATTAGATAAGAAACTAGCCATCCTTTAAGATACTTCCATGAGAGATTAGATAAGGAACCAGCCACCCTTTAAGACATTACCATAAGAGATTAGATAAGAAACTAGCCATCCTTTAAGATACTTCCATGAGAGATTAGATAAGAAACTAGCCATCCTTTAAGATACTTCCATGAGAGATTGGATAAGAAACTAGCCATCCTTTAAGATACTACCATGAGTGATTAGATAAGAAACTAGCCATCCTTTAAGATACTACCATGAGAGATTAGATAAGAAACTAGCCATCCTTTAAGATACTTCCATGAGAGATTAGATAAGAAACTAGCCATCCTTTAAGACACTTCCATGAGAGATTAGATAAGAAACTAGCCATCCTTTAAGATACTTCCATGAGAGATTAGATAAGGAACCAGCCACCCTTCAAGACACTACCATAAGAAGTTAGATAAGAAACTAGCCATCCTTTAAGACACTTCCATGAGAGATTAGATAAGAAACTAGCCATCCTTTAAGATACTTCCATGAGAGATTATATAAGAAACTAGCCATCCTTTAAGATACTACCATGAGTGATTAGATAAGAAACTAGCCATCCTTTAAGATACTACCATGAGTGATTAGATAAGAAACTAGCCACCCTTCAAGACACTACCATAAGAAGTTAGATAAGAAACTAGCCATCCTTTAAGATACTTCCATGAGAGATTAGATAAGGAACCAGCCACCCTTCAAGACACTACCATAAGAAGTTAGATAAGAAACTAGCCATCCTTTAAGATACTTCCATGAGAGATTAGATAAGAAACTAGCCATCCTTTAAGATACTTCCATGAGAGATTAGATAAGAAACTAGCCATCCTTTAAGATACTACCATGAGTGATTAGATAAGAAACTAGCCATCCTTTAAGATACTACCATGAGTGATTAGATAAGAAACTAGCCACCCTTCAAGACACTACCATAAGAAGTTAGATAAGAAACTAGCCATCCTTTAAGATACTACCATGAGTGATTAGATAAGAAACTAGCCATCCTTTAAGATACTTCCATGAGAGATTAGATAAGAAACTAGCCATCCTTCAAAATACTATCAAGATAGATTATATAAGAAACTAGCCATCCTTTAAGATACTTCCATGAGAGATTAGATAAGGAACCAGCCACCCTTTAAGACATTACCATAAGAGATTAGATAAGAAACTAGCCATCCTTTAAGATACTTCCATGAGAGATTAGATAAGAAACTAGCCATCCTTTAAGATACTTCCATGAGAGATTAGATAAGGAACTAGCCACCCTTTAAGACATTACCATAAGAGATTAGATAAGAAACTAGCCATCCTTTAAGATACTTCCATGAGAGATTAGATAAGAAACTAGCCATCCTTTAAGACATTACCATGAAATATTAGATAAGAAATTAGCCATCCTTTAAGATACTATCAAGATAGATTAGATAAGAAACTAGCCATCCTTTAAGATACTACCATGAGTGATTAGATAAGAAACTAGCTATCCTTTAAGATACTTCCATGAGAGATTAGATAAGAAACTAGCCATCCTGTAAGATACTATCAAGAGAGATTGTAACTATACACTTTCTTCAATTCATTGAAAATCATGAAAGGTGAAGCAAGTTAAGCCAGGGAAATGGAAACTGCGGTGCCTGTGCTCCAAAATCATTATGCAAATAAAGATGTTTACGCGAAACGAGGAACGTGGAAGATTTGGCAGAGACTGGCGTGTTGCATGATCTCTCTCTCTCTCTCTCTCTCTCTCTCTCTCTCTCTCTCTCTCTCTCTCTCTCTCTCTCTCTCTCTGGACACAGACTGGAATTGGAAAGATACAACACCACTCATTGTGGCAATTTCTTTATACGCAAAATAGCAAATACTTGGAATAGACTTCCACCGGATGTAGTAAACAGTAACACAGTAGGCTAAACGAGTTCAAGAATAAAGTTAGACAAGTGCATAAGAACTCTCTAAATGCTTAGAATAAATCGCTCTACCAAAGAGCAAATGGAGTCTCCACGGATGGACTAAAAAGCCTTTGAGACATCCAAAATCTTTGTAACTCCTTGTAGCTCTCTCTCTCTCTCTCTCTCTCTCTCTCTAGGTACAACGTACAATGGTGTCCTGCGCATACCAGCTACGTGAGTCACTATTTTATGGCGTGGACTTTAATGCAGTCAAATATGAACCAAGTTTGAAGTCTCTGTGACAACAATGTCCAAATTTATGGCTGATTACGTGAATTGGAAATTTTGCTTGACCGTGACTTTGACCTTTGACCTTAACCTTCCACAATTTAATCATTTACAGCATTTTACATAGGTTTCATTAATCTGCGATTAAAATTATGGCCAGGAAGCTTTTCGCAAACACTCACACACAAACAGGGGGTAAAACATAACCCCTTTCCAACTTTATCCAAGAAATCAAAATGAATCGGTTCCACCAGAAATTAAAATGAAATAAAATAAAAACAAAAATCCATGATATATTAAAGGAAAACACTCAAAAAAGACTGTCGACTGTTCAAAGCATGTGTCATGCCCTCCCCCCCCCCCCAAAAAAAAAAAAAACAGACACACACACACACGAACAAGCGTTAGATAGAGGAATGAAATAAAGCAAGAAAAAAAATCTATGATATATTAAAAGAAAAAACTCAAAAAGGACCGTCGACTGTTCAAAGCATAGGCCATGCAAAAAAAAAAAAAAAAAAAAAAAAAAAAAAAAAAAAAAAAAAAATAAAGAAGAAGAAACAAAGCATAGGCCATGCAAAAAAAAAAAAAAAAAAAAAAAAAAAAAAAAAAAAAAAAAAAAAAAAAACTACCACCACCTCACACACACAAGCGTCAGATAGAGAATGAGCGTGAAGAATGTTATCACGAGCGACAAAAATGTATATGGCATTGTCAAGGAGATAAGAATGACAGTAACGCCGTTGAGCGAAAAAAAAAAGGAATTCTTAGGGAAATGTATGAGGAGAATCGTAAAATGCATTGTGCACAAAGTGCGATTTTGTTAAAAGATGTTCTCGAACTAGTGATAACTTGGTTCTCTTTAAAGTTTATGTATTATAGATCTATTTTAATGTTGTTGCTGATCCCTAGGTATTTCAAATTCTTTATCAATTAAATTTTATTTACTTATTTCCTTTCCTCACTGGGCTATTTTTTCCCCTGTTTGAGCTACTGGGCGTATAGCATCCTACTCTTCCAGTAATAATAATAATAATAATAATAATAATAATAATAAAAATAATAACAATATTGATGATAATAATAATAATAACAATAATAATAATAATAATAATAATAATAATAATAATAATAATAATAATCATAATAACAAAATAATAATAAATTAATACGAGAAAATAAGGAATTGGAGAGAAGTAGAAGACTCATTAAAGTATTAGAATTGGAATAACGTTTTATATCTAAGATTACATAGGACATGAGTCGTGGTATGACAATGAAACAATATATAATAGATTTTATAGATTTGAGAACAAAGCCCTCAGAAGAATATTGGGAGTTTAATGGCAGGACAGGATTAGAAATGAAACTTTAAGAGAGATTACTCGAGTGCCATATTTGGATGAGATCATGATGAGGGGCAGATGGAGATGGTTTGGGCATGCTCTTCACACTCCCCAAGAGAGATTAGTTCACCAGACTTTCAACTGGGCTCCACAAGGTACTGGAAGAGTTGGAAGGCCCAGGCTTACATGGCTGAGGACCATGAAGCGTAAAGTAGGAAATGGTGAATGGAGAAGTATTGATAGTTAAATGGCAGGACAGGACTAGAAAGGAAACTATAAGAGAGATTACTCGAGTGCCATATTTGGATGAGATCATGATGAGGGGCAGATGGAGATGGTTTGGGCATGCTCTTCACACTCCCCAAGAGAGATTAGTTCACCAGACTTTCAACTGGGCTCGACAAGGCACTAGAAGAGATGGAAGGCCCAGGCTTACATGGCTGAGGACTATGAAGCTTGAAGTAGGAAATGATGAATGGAGAAGAATTGATTTAAATAGATAGAGACGACTGGCTAAATCTAACCGAGGCCCTTTACGTCAATAGGCGTAGAGTGCCAAATGTGGACGAGATCATGATGAGGGGCAGATGGAGATGGTTTGGGCATGCTCTTCACACTCCCCAAGAGAGATTAGTTCACCAGACTTTCAACTGGGCTCCACAAGGTACTGGAAGAGTTGGAAGGCCCAGGCTTACATGGCTGAGGACCATGAAGCGTAAAGTAGGAAATGGTGAATGGAGAAGTATTGATAGTTAAATGGCAGGACAGGACTAGAAAGGAAACTATAAGAGAGATTACTCGAGTGCCAAATGTGGATGAGATCATGATGAGGGGTAGATGGAGATGGTTTGGGGATGCTCTTCGCACTCCCCATGAGATTAGTTCACCAAACTTTCAACATGGCTCGACAACGCACTAGAAAAGTTGGATGACCCATGCCTACATGGCTGAGGACTGTGAAGCTTGAAGTAGGAAATGATGAATGGAGAAGAATTGATTTAAATAGATAGAGATGACTGGTTAAATCTAACCGAGGTCTTTTACGTCAATAGGCGTAGAGTGCCAAATGTGGATGAGATCATGGTGAGGGGCAGATGGAGATGGTTTGGCCAAGCCCTTCAGACTCCCCAAGAGAGATTAGTTCACCAAACTTTCAACTGGGCTAAACAAGGCACTAGAAGAGTTGGAAGGCCCATGCCTACATGGCTGAGGACTATGAAGCGTGAAGTAGGAAATGATGAATGGAGAAGTATTGATTTAAATAGATAGAGACGACTGGCTCAATCTAACCGAGGTCTTTTACGTCAATAGGAGTAGGAGATGATGATGATGATGATGATTACAATTCAAAAAGGAAAACAACTAAAAATAGCTACTTAAAATAAAAGTGGTTACTAGAAGTCACAAATGGTCCGAGTATGAAAAAAAAAAAAAAAAAAAAAAAAAAAAAAAAAAAAAAAAAAAAACTAATAAAAATTCCATTGTCAATCTCAAGATGTCTCCAGTGTGCGTGGCTGCAAATCGCTCAAATGTTCAGCGTTCTTCAATGTCATAAATGTCTTTTTTATAGTTAATATATGACCGATCTATTTTAGCATTGTTACTGATCTTACAACATTTTAATTTTTTATTCATTACTTGCTTGAGGGCACACTCGGGCGCACTATTCTATCTTATTTCTCTTCCTCTTTTTTATCTTCAAGTTATTATAGTTTATATATGAAAGATCTAATTTAATGTTATTTTTAAAATATTCTATTTTGTTTGTCCATTACTTCTTTTGTAGTTTATCTATTTTCTTGAATATTTTCCTTGCTGGGCTATATTTCCCTGCTGGAGCCCTTGGGCTTATAGCATCCTGCTTTTCCAACTAGAGTTGTAGCTTAGCATGTAATAATAATAATAACAATAATAATAATAATAATAATAATAATAATAATAATAATAATAATAACAGAACTAAGGTCAGTTGAATGTAGTAAAGACAGGTCACAGACTAAACAAAAAGCTTGTGTCCATTCAGCCACTGTAGTAACTAGCTAATACTGTGCACGTAAGACGCAGCTACTTTAGGCAAAATTATTTTGGCTCTGAATAATAATAGAGGGAATCAATCATTTAGAAAACAAATAAAAGTAATTGTAATAATTGTGCATTGTAATGACTAGGAATACTATATAGGCTATATATATATATATATATATATATATATATATATATATATATATATATATATATATATATATATATATTTCAAATAAGCCATATATATTAATACATTAAAGTCTGGATTCTCTTAACGACCTCGGGATCAGAGCCCCAGGCGAAATCACTCAAAGACTATAGTATCTGACCGGCTGGGATTTAAACCCTGATCCAGGATACCTGTATGACAGTGACCATGCCACTGGACCAGGGTTCAAATCCCGGCCGGTCTGATACTATAGTCTTTGAGTGATTTCGCCTGGGGCTCTGATCCCGAGGTCGTTAAGAGAATCCAGAATTTAATGTATTAATATATATATGGCTTATTTGAAATATGAAAAACACGTTTAAATGTGCAAAAATTTATCATATATATATATATATATATATATATATATATATATATATATATATATATATATATATATATATATATATAAATCCTTTCTGAGTGGGGAGACCTTAACGTGCTGAAAGGGATTAGGTATTGCCATGATCATCAAAGCTGTTCTAGTCAGGGCCACCTATACTAGCTTGGTTTGTTGTGAGCGATCAAATGAAAATCTCCCACCATCGTCAATGCAATCTAACCAGCGTGGTGATGAAAATGCCCAAAACCCAAACATGAATAAGGACATATTATTATTATTATTATTATTATTATTATTATTATTATTATTACTTGTTCGGCTACAACCCTAGTTGGATAAGCAGGGTGCTATATGTCCAAGGGCCCCAACAAGAAAAATAGCCCAGTGAGGAATGGAAACAAGGAAAAATAGAAATATTTTAGGAACAGTAACAACATTAAAATAAATATTTCCTATATAAACTATAAAAACTTAGAACAAGAGGAAGAGAAATAAAATAAAATAGTGTACCCGAGTGTACCCTCAAGCAAGAGAACTGAGGCATTTGACCTAACAACATTAAAATAAATATTTCCTATATAAACTATAAAAACTTAAAACAAGAGGATGAGAAATAAGATAGAATAGTGTGCCCGAGTGTACCCTCAAGCAAGAGAACTGAGGCATTTGACCTAACAACATTAAAATAAACATTTCCTATATAAACTATAAAAACTTAAAACAAGAGGAAGAGAAATAAGATAGAATAGCGTGCCCGAGTGTACCCTCAAGCAAGAGAACTGAGGCATTTGACCTAACAACATAATAAATATTTCCTTTATAAACTATAAAAACTTAAAACAAGAGGAAGAGAAATAAGATAGAATAGCGTGCCCCAGTGTACCCTCAAGCAAGAGAACTGAGGCATTTGACCTGCAGTGGACTAGAAACGGCTGCATTTGTTATTGTTATTGTATATATACACATCTACCTGTCATTCCCTACCTGTTTTCCTTCCCTGGCGTGATTGATAGAGCCGCGTGTGAGTAAGCAATATGCAAATGGAGAGACGCATTAGATGATACGGCCGATTAATACGTTGGAAAAGAGAGAGACCTTTGGATCCTGGTTAATGAATGACCGGGAACTCGAGACAAAAGGATGGCCAGATTAGAAAAAAAAGGAGAGAAGGAGAGATTAGCATAATAAGAGATCGAACGCCTAGCGGTTCGGTTGAGAGAGAGAGAGAGAGAGAGAGAGAGAGAGAGAGAGAGAGAGAGAGAGAGAGAGAGAGAGAGAGAGAGAGAGAGTATTTTCTGGAGAATGTGAACATATGAACCCGTTTAAATATCAAATTTATATTGCAATAATTAGTGACGAAGACAGAGAGAGAGAGAGAGAGAGAGAGAGAGAGAGAGAGAGAGAGAGAGAGAGAGAGAGAGAGAGAGAGAATTTTCTGGAGAAAATAATATGAAAATATTAAAAAAAGAAGTAGGTTGAATCTCAAATTTGTATTGCAATAATCAAAAAGAAAATTTGGTTGAAGAAGTTACACCACTTACTAATGGCAGCTTGAGAGAGAGAGAGAGAGAGAGAGAGAGAGAGAGAGAGAGAGAGAGAGAGAGAGAGAGAGCGTAAATGCAAAACCTTCAGTGTAATACAAATTTCATATTAGAGAGCAAATTAGTTACATAAGTTTCACCACTTACTATCTAGGGCCAGCTTGAGAGAGAGAGAGAGAGAGAGAGAGAGAGAGAGAGAGAGAGAGAGAGACCGGACCACTTCCATCGGTCAGAGCCGATAGCTAACTTTTAATTACCGTCTATATTGAAGGGACCTAGTCGATGCCTTAATGAAAAACGGCCAGGCCAGGCCGAATGATTGATGTCTGAAAGGAAAATAATACAGGGTGTAACAAAAATTCGAATGACGTCATTATGACGAGACAAATTTTTCTCTGGAGGTGATGTGAGGAGAGAAAAAATAGCATAAATAAGAGTGTAGAAATTTAACACAGCATCAATCAATAGGAGATATATAAGACTCACTACAAAGACCCCAGGTCTCTCAACCACTCCTATTGTTACTATTATTATTACCTCCGCCAGCGAAGTTGGAAGGAGGTTATGTTTTACCCCCTGTTTGCGTGTTTGTGTGCGTTTGTTTGTGAACAGCTTCCCGGCCACATTTTAATCGTAGCGTAATGAAACTTACATGGATTAACTGTTATGTAAAAAGCTGGGCATGACTAAATTTTGGAAGGTCAAGGTCAAAGATCAAGGTCACAGTCAAGCAAAATCTCCAATTCACGTAATAAGCCAGAAGTATGAACATCGTTGTCACAGAGACATCAAACTTGGTTCATATTAAGCGTACGAAAATCCACGCCAATTAATATGTGTAGGTCAAAGGTCAATTTCAAGGTCGAGCAAAAGGTCGAGAAATAAGCTGTCGCTGTGGATGTCTGCACTCTAGTTATTATTATCATTATTATCATTACTAGCTAAGCTACAATCCTAGTTAGAAAAACAGGATGCTATAAGCCCAAGGGCTCCAACGGGGAAAGGTAGCCCAGTAAGGAATTAAATAAGAAAATAAATAAACTATATGAGAAGTAATGAACTATAATAGGACTTATGTCAGCCTCTTCGGCATAGAAAAACATTTGTTGCAAGTATGAACATAATGGAGTTCTACCGATTCAACTACTGTATTAAATTCAACTACTGTATTAAATTCAACTACTGTATTAAATAAACTTGAAGACAATAGAAAGTTAAATGTGCCTTTATATAAATAAAATTGTGGTTAAAACGACACTTTATATCTCTCATTAATACTTAACTTTAAAAAATATTTTCTACCATGGTTAGTTAGCTAACTGTTCTAACTCTTCTTTCACCAACCTTTTCTATCAGCTAATAAAAATTGTGTGATAAGAGAGAAAAATTATATAAAGATAATAAGGTGTGTCAATGGAGTAAAAATATATTCTAGTGAAGAAGAAAAAAATTATATAAACTTAGAAAAACCCGTAATTTTGATAGGAAATTCTTGAAATTCTCCGTAAAAAATATATTGTTCTCACCCATCTATCAGTAAAATACAGGCGACTGTATTTTTTACCACACTTTTGTTATTATTTTTTACGGGTTGGTGACCGTAATATCACTCCTTTACGTCAATATATCCGTTTTTCAAACGGTAAAAATCCTGGAATAAATCTTGCCAAACATTTACCGTTTAATGCAATTTTTTAAGTGAAGATAATAAGGTCCTTCAAGAGAGTAAAAGTCTATTTTGGTGAAGAGGAAAAGAATTATATCAAGAAGATAAGATAGACTTAAAAGAGATAAAAATCGATAAAGCAAAGCTGGAGAGAAATGAGAAATAATAGGAGGAAGAATAGACTTCGAAGATGAATATATCACGAAATCTTAATCGCATTTGGATGTATAAAGACTCCACTCAAAGGTCCTTATCTCGGGCAAAAAAACAGAGTCAAATGATTAATGGTCTTCTGTCATGCAATGATGAGGAATCCCAGGTCAGGCTGCAATGATCTATTGCAGAGAGATTCAAAGGGAAAGTAAACAAATGGATCTTGTGGTGAAAATAGCTTTATTTACACCATGACGATGTCAGAATTTCGGATTTGTTAGTGCTATGTTTTTGTGGATACGTATTTGAATTAGTAAGACAAGAGACTAATAATCATTGTATTTGAAATGTTTGTTTTTATTTAAAAATGGAATTATGTATTCGCTATTTTATGTTATTTTATATTTATTTGAATACATTAAGGTTTTTTAAGTTAGAGATATTGTTAAAATCACTTTCATGGAAATAACTACATAATTTGTGGTCTAATTTTTTTTTATGTTATTATTATTATTATTATTATTATTACTATTATTATTACTTGCAAAGCTACAACCCTAGTTGGAAAGGCAAGATACTCTAAGCCCAGGGGCACCAACAGGAAAAATAGCCTAGTGAGGAAAGGAAACAAGGAAATAATATAATTAATTTACAAAATAAAATATTTAAGAACAGTAACAACAATTAAAATGAATATTTCATATATAGGCTATAAAAACTTCGAGTCACTATAATTGTATTTCTAATGTTTGTTACATAAAAAATGTGTTTTGTATTCGTTAGTTTATGTTTTTGAGGATATATATTTATATAGATTTATTATTAAGACAAGTCGCTTTAATTGTATTTTCAATGTTTGTGTTATATAAAAAATTGAATTTTGTATCTTTTAGTTTACGTTTGTGGATATGTGTTCGAATACATATATCAATGATGCAAATAAATATATTTGTATTTGTAATGATTGTACGAAAATAGAATTGTGTATTTGTTAGT
>NC_090750.1:89875864-89878364 GCF_036898095.1 Palaemon carinicauda
CTATGAAATATATTAGAATCTGTTAAAATATATTAGAATACAGTATATTTGACTATGAAATATATTAGAATCTGTTAAAATATATTAGAATACAGTATATTTGACTACAAAATATATTAAAATCTGTTGAAATAAGTTAGAATACAGTATATTAGACTATGAAATATATTAGAATCTGTTAAAATATATAATATATTAGATTCTATTAAAATATATCATAATTCATCAAAACATAGAATATATTAGAATCGGAAATTCTACCGAGCAGGGTAAATAGAGGAATTCTAGTATATTTTTAGTTGCAAAATAGAAGACCAAATTAATTTAACAATGAATATATAAAAAAACGAAAGAAATTACTAGCTCCTCCCTTTAAAAGGAAAGCCAGATTTTTATAGTCTTTTTTATTTGTACACAGAAGAAAAAATAAATTTTACAATGAATATATAAAATCGACGTTTGACTTTTATAGTCTGTTTTTATTTGTAAAATTAAGAAATGAATTTTACAATGAAAATATAAAATTTATTGACTTTTATAGTCTGTTTTTATTTGTAAACAGAAGTAAAATTAAATTTTACAATAAATATATAAAATCGCCGTTTGACTTTTATAGTCCGTTTTTATTTGTAAACTTAAGGAATTAATTTTACAATGAAAATATAAAATCGACGTTTGACTTTTATAGTCTGTTTTGATTTGTAACCAGAAGTAAAAATAAATTTTATATTGAATATATAAAATTAACGTGTGACTTCTATAGTCCGTTTTATTTGTAAACATAAAATGAAATTAATTTTACAATAAATATATAAAAATTGATGATTAACTTTTAGTGTGTTTTTATTTGTAAACATAAAACGAAATGAATTCGACAATGAATATATAAAATCGAAGTTAGACTTTTTAGTCTGTTTTTATTTGAAAACTTAAGACGAAATAAATTTTATAATGAATATATAAAATCGACGTTTGACTTTTATACTCTTTTTTTTATTTGTAAACAGAAGAAAAATTTTACAGTAAATATATAAAAACAAAGTTAGACTTTTATAGTCTGTTTCTAATTGTAAACAAGACGAAATTAACTTTATAATGAATATATAAAATAGAATTACTTTTATAGTTTGTTTGAAACTATAAACAAGAATAAATGAATATAGGGAATCAAAGTTTGACTTTTAAAGTCTGTATTTGTGAACATAAAACGAAATGAATTTGACAATGAATATATAAAAATGAATCAAATGTCTAGCTCCGCCCTTTAAAAGGAAACTCTAAAAAATATGCAATAAGGGTTAAAAGTAGTGTGAGTGACTGTGTGGGCAGAAAGAGACGGGCTTGCGAGTCCCTTCAACCTAACTGTTAGTCTGAGATGTGTTTTGACTCGAACGTAAAAAAAAAAAAAAAAAAAAATTCCAGAACCGTGATTACCTTTTGCCGGACTGTCGAGTGGAGAAATTTATGACCCCGAGTCATATAACACTCTCTCTCTCTCTCTCTCTCTCTCTCTCTCTCTCTGTGTGTGTGTGTGTGTGTTACGAATCTTTGCATGGTAGATAAAGTGTTTCTTTTTTCTCTTTCGGATGAACAAAAGTATCCTGCGAGTTTTCCTAAAGATGCGAGTCAGTCTCTCTCTCTCTCTCTCTCTCTCTCTCTCTCTCTCTCTCAAGTTAGGTGAGCGGGATCCTTGGAAGTTAGGGGTCCAAAATCGAAAAGGGTCCATATTTATTTCTTTTCCCAAAACCTATTGAATAGAAAGACCTTAGAAGCAGCATTTCGAAAGGGCATCCAACTGCATTGAAAATTTCTATTGCATGCTACCCTTCTATATTCTATCTCCTCCTCCACTATCAATATTCTCCTTTCACTCCTCTCCTATACCCTCTTCCTCTGTTCCTTATTCCCCGTCTCCTCCTCCACTATCATTATTCTCCTTTCTCCTTCTCCCCTCTCCTATACCCTCTTCCTTATTCCCTGTCTCCTCCTCCACTATCATTATTCTCCTTTCACTCCTTCTATGCCCTATTCCTCTCTTCCTAATTCCCTGTCTCCTCCCTTCCTCTCTCTCTCTCTCTCTCTAGCACCGTGTTCGGAGATGGCATGTGCCTCGCGCCACACCCCTCCGTTCCAGCTGATTCGGCCCGTTTTCGCAATGCTTCGTCCGCGGAAGTATCTGTCGCACGTGCCACAAAGCGCAGGAAAGGCCTCTTGCGTTGCTCGGAAAGCAGACGTTACTCTGAGCACCGCGTCGATGTCCAGTGGGAGGCAGGGAGGCATTTGACCATACCCGGAGGCAAAAGCGCTTGGTTGAACTCCTTGCAAGAAGAAATGGAGGTGCCTGGTATTCTCTAGCCTAGCATGTTGTGAAAATGCGAAACGAAGAGAGAGAGAGAGAGAGAGAGAGAGAGAGAGAGAGAGAGAGGGGGGTTAAAAAAACGGGCTCTAGGCTCCGGTACGTGACCGCGTCTATGTTCTAGGAACACGCAAAGCCTTTCGG